>NC_089842.1:233431501-233644001 GCF_035609145.1 Eleutherodactylus coqui
TGCAGCATGTCTGACATCCGGGTGCGGGAAGGGTCCATGGAGCAAAACAAGAAGCTTGCAGCAGATATTTTGCGTGTCCTCTCTCTCTACGGCTACATCACAGATTCTTACATTATTGTGAGTATCACTTGTGACAGACCTGCAGGGGTGACACATACAATGCTGGGTGGGCAGTCGTTCTTTAATCTACAAGGGGCGCATGTCCCATCGAACAAGCTGCCCAATCTGCAGGCAGCATCTTACGGCATGATTACCATCAGTGATCGACAACCATCGGGGTGCCGAGATAGCTGTCAATCATTGACAGGACCGCCCACCGGACTCCTGAGCCGTATTTCATCTACAAATGACAAGCTATAAAGAACTTTTCTTTAAAAAAAAAATATATTCATGATTACACTCGGAGTGACCCATGATGTCAGCGGTTGGATTGTGACTGAAGTGTGAAGAGTTCATGCTCCAGCGCATGCATGATGAACGCAGCGAGCACGAACCAAGCACAGCTAGCGTATTACTGAGGCTTCTATCATCAGGCACAGAAATGGCTTTTAGAGAAATGCTTATTTATGTGATTGTTACATCCTTGCTGTGATTTCACCACTGTACAATCCAACAGTGGGCGCCTCCATATTTGTTAGCTACCTTTAACCTTCTTTTCTATGGACACAGCAAACGCTCTTGGAGTGAGTTTCATGAACAGACAGAGCAAGTTATCGGCGCTCCGAGTGTAATGAAGAATGTGCCTAAAACTACTGTGTTTATCAATCTACTCAGCTCTTCCTGCAATATAAGACGCTGCCTTCAGATCGGACTGCCAAGGTAGCCCCATGAAAAGAATGAGAAGTTTAGTACTAAAAAGAGCCCAAGTTACAGAAACACGAAAAAATACACCCATGACTTCACAGATGAAAAGGCAGTTTTATAAGATTTTTTTTTTTACCATATAGCATGATGGAATTTACAAAAAATCTCCCATATGAACATGAGGTATGGGGCTTCTCCCTGGTAGCACGGAGCCATTAACCCCTTCATGACACGGCCTATTTTGGGCTTAAGGACGCAACAATTTTTGGCGGATTTTCTTCTCCGTTTATCAAAAGCCATGACTTTTTTATTTTTCCGTGGACGCGGCCGTATAAGGGCTTGTTTTTTGCGTGGCGAACTGTAGTTTTTATCGATGCCAATTTTGGGTACATAGACTATATTGTAAATTTTTTTTTTTTTTTTTTTTAATGATAGCAGAGAGAGAAAACGCATCAATTCTGCCATAGATTTTTTTATTTTTTTTTACAGCGTTAATCATGCAGCATAAATGAGACTTTCCATTTTTTCTGCAGACCGGTACGGTTACAACGATACCAAAATTCTAACATTTTTTTTAGGTTTTGCCACTTTTCTGCACTAAAAACCCTTTTTTTTGGAAATCTTTTTTCTATTCTAAATTGCTGCATTCAAAGTCCTGTAACTTTTTTATTTTTTGATGTACGGAGCTCTATGAGGCTTATTTTTTGCGAGACGAGCTGTAGATTTTATTGGTACCATTTTGGCGTACATACGGCTTTTTTGATCACTTATTGCGTTTTTAGTGAGGCAAAATGCTAAAAATGAGTATTTTGCCTCAGTTTTTTAGCTTTTTTTTTAGCGTTTTTTTCCGTGCACAGTCAAAAGCATGTGCAACTTATTGTACGCATCGTTACGGACGCGACAATACCAAATATGTGGGGTTTTATTTTTTTTTTTACCTTTTTTTATTCTAATCTGAGAAAAAGCATAAAAAATTGTTTTTTTACTCCTTTTTTTTACATTTTTTTTAATTCATTTTTTAAATCTTTCTTTTTTTTACACTGTTTGTGTCCCTCTGAGGGACTTTAATCACTGCCCTGATGATCGCTGTCATAAGGCATGGCAGAGTTACTGCTCTCCCATGCCTTATCGCTCATACAGCGATCTCGGGCATAGGCAATACAGGACGCCAGTGTCTGGCGTCCTGTTGCCATGGTGACAGGCCGGGCTCTCGCGATGACATCGCGAGTTCCGGCCGGAGACACAGAGGGAGCCGCGCACCCTCTGTGAACTCTTTCCCTGCTGCGATCTACTTAGATCGCGGCAGGGAAGGGGTTAACAGTGGCGGGCGCATCTCCGATGTCCCCCCGCTGTTGCAGCGAGACGCCGGCTGTGACTGACAGCCGGCTCCAGCTGCGGGATAGCGCTGGATCATATGTGATCCCGCGCTATCTCCAGGACGTAAGTTTACGCCCTGTTGCGGGAAGTACCCCGCTCCCAGGACGTAAACTTACACCCTGCAGCGGGAATGGGTTAAAAGGTTGACAAATGGAAAAAAAAATTAAATGAGAATTTTAGCTTAAAAAAATAATTAAGACAGAACAATCTGCTAAAAAGTGTTGAGAAAAAAAAAATAGGCGCATGAGATCACATAATGGGGCAGATTTACTATTAAAAATTCAATGGCTTTCTCGTGCAAATGGCGCCAGAATACTGTCTAACGTGCTTTGCGCCACATTTACAATGTGTTTTAGACACTTTTTAGGACAAAAGGGGCATTCCTTTGTGGAAAGGGAATGTGACTGTAATACGACAAAAATTGGCACCATTTTTGGCATATATTAAGCAAACTAATAGGTGATAAGTTATACTAAATAGTCTATAAGTATGCAAAAAAAAACATGTATGGCTCGCTGAGTGAAAGTTATGATGTGCAAATAATCCCCCTGGTGTAAGAAAGGCGCCCGACGCAGAAACCCAATACCAGATCCCAGGTAGGTACAATGAGAAGAGTAGTAGTGGGAACTATGATTCACCTTACTAGTAGTTCCCACTAGCACTTTTCTCAGTCTAAAGATGCACCAGATTTCCTATCCACAATGAGCCACTGCGATAAATCTGGTTCAGTTTAAGACTGTCTAGTCTGTTTATACGGTGGAACTACATTACGAGATGCATTGAAGTTGCACGGGAACGGAACCCAATATTTTCAATAGGTCAATTTACATTTTTTTTTTTTTCTCTGGCAGTAATGCAGCGAGAGAAAGGTATTGCAACATTTCCTATTTATGGGCAATATCGTCCATTATCTCCTATCCACCGTAATAAAATGGGCATGTGAGTCTGATGCGATTTTGCTATTTTTATGATTGGGAAAACCATGCGATTTTACACGTGTTTTTCTCAGCCGTGTCATTGCGGACACAGCTTGGGCCGTGGGTATAGCTGCTGCCACTAGGAGGCAGACACTAAGCAGAAAAAATGTTAGCTCCTCCTACCAGCTCTATCCCTCCTGCAGGCACCAAGCTTATCAGTTTTAGCTGAGTTCTCAGTTACCGGTCTTCGGTCCTTTTTTACGACTACTTTTGGGAATACAGTGTTAGCACTAGACTCTCCCTTGTACCCCACCAAGGAGGGCTAACAGCATGGAGCCAACCACCCTCTTATGGTCTAACCTGCCAGCCATAACATGTCCCCTCCAACGAGAGCACTCCCTCTCTCTACAAAGTGTAGGCGAGCATTGGAGTACAGGCGTCATTCTGCGGATGGGTTGCAAGATTCCAACCTTCGTGTCCATGTCAAAGGATCCTCAAGCGCGGCGGTGGATGCTCTCATAATTCAGTGGACAGACTTCAAGGTATCGGTCCTGTCCATCCTTTTCCAGCACCTTTGGCATTGAAAGTGGCTGACCGCACTTTCGACTCTGTGGGTGCCTCTTTGGCAGCACGTAATGGCTCTTCTGCCCTTCAGATCTGCAAAGCAGCCACATGAACCTCTTTACACACCGTTAAATACATTTTACAATGCTCACACTTGTACACCCCCCCTCCCCACCCCCCACAATGACATGGTTTTTGTACTTTCCGTAAAATCTTTTTCTTGTCTCATTCATTGGGGGACACTGCACTGTCCCAGTATTTTGTTTTTCTCTTTTGAGATTTGTCTGATAGCTCCCTCCTTGTTGAAGCGTTTTCCCTGGAGTTACGCAGGTTCTCCACTGTGTTGCGGTTTAATTCTTAGTGTTTTACATGTTACGCTGCCTGTTATACGCTTTTCATATCCTACTCTGCTGCTCCTACTGCTTGCATGCTAACTGATCAGCTTGGTGCCTACAGGAGGGGTATAGCTGGTAGGAGGAGCTAACACTTTTTCTGTAAGTGTCTGCCTCCTAGTGGCAGCAGCTATACCCACGGTCCAATGAACGAGATAAGAAAGAGAAAAAGTACAAAAATCAAATTTTCACCATGTGGAAATCACAGGTGCTGCAATGTGTTTTTCTCACCAAGCGCATCACAATCACATAATCGAGGCTTTGCAAGTGCGATTTCTGTCTGATTTTCTCGGACAAATTTTGCGGTCGTCCACAAATTTTTTACGGCATTTTTAATTAAAAACTGCATCGCTTCTGTGAAATTGCGATCCTCGCGTGTGTAATGATCGTAAGTGTTTGACATTGACTTCAGTGCGAAACATCGGAAGGCACTTGCATACACATTGCCCAGCATGCGAGTGCCATGTGATGTCTTTCAAGGTTCCATTGCAAACTGTCGGTGGCACACCCAGAGAGAGAGCATGCTGCCAGGAAAAAAACCGCTCGTGTCAATGGATCCATTCAAGAAAATGGATTTCATGTTCATGCTAGTTTTGTGCACAAGCATACCGTTTGCGTGAATGCGCCCTTTCACATCATTAGTAAGTCTACCTCAGTGTGTGCAAAAATAATTAGCTTTCCAAACTATTGATTAGAAATCTATAAACCTGCCATTCACATGTTGAAGAGAAGCTTTCCCAATATATTATGTCTTTTTTTCACGGGCCGCTAAATTATTCAGATTCTGCATCCAGTGGGAATCTAAACGATTATCGCTCAGTGTAAATGTGCCAACTGAACGATGAACGAGAATTCATTCACCTCTCGTTCGTCGTTCAGTTTCTGCATGCAGGAAAATGGACGACGGATCGGCCGTGTAAACGGTCAATATCGCTTATGGACAACTGCCAATGGAGGCGGGCTGGAACAATTTGCAGCCCACCCCTCCTCCATTCACTAAGCGATGCTCATTCCTGCGTAAAAGCACGGTACCGATTATCGCTGGGACGACCCGTCCGGCATCTGTGCCCGATAGGTCATCCCGTGTAAAAGGGCCCTTACATATGTCTGCTGATGCCTCTTTTTAGAATCTGTATCCATATTTACCTTTTTTACAGGAATTTTTCTCTGACAACCTGTGGGAGACGCTGCCTGAGTCATGGAGATTAGCATTGTCAGACCTGACTGCCCCGGAGCTGGCGGATCAACTCCTATCTAACAGGAACACAAAGGATACAAGGTAGAGGAATGCAAGGCTTTTATTCCACATACAAGAATGTCATTGTGTTGTTACACCTCTTACTACACGGGGGGAGCTGTATCAGAACTCGCGCACAAATAAAATGAGTTGTACATCTCCCCAAATGTGACTTATTATACATTGGAGATATATAATGTTAGCTGATATTATTTTCTCTTACATTAGTGTGTTGTCCCATTTTTTTTTTTGAAGCATAAGACCACCCCTTCCAGAATATGGTCAGCGACAATCTGCTCATTATTGTGAGTCCTGCTGTTGGCATGCTGCTAATTCTTCCAGGGGGAGCCGCAGGCAGCGGGGCATGTCCCTTGCAGCAGCCATTTTAGAGGAATTGTCATAAATCGTACAGTTGGAAGGGGCCTCCGGGGTCATCAGGTCCAACCCCCTGCTCAGTGCAGGATTCACTAAATCATCCCAAACATGTCTGTCCAGCCTCTGTTTGAAGACTTCCATTGAAGGAGAGCTCGCCACCTCCTGTGGTAACCTGTTCCACTTATTGATCCCCCTTACTTTTAGAAAGTTTTTTCTAATATCTAATCTGTGTCTCCTACCTTTCAGTTTCATCCCATTGCTTCTAGTCTTTTCTTGTACAAATGAGAATAGGGCTGATTCCTCTGCACTGTGACAGCACTTCAGATATTTGTAGACGACTATTAAATCTCCTTTCAGCCTTCTTTTTTTGCAAGCTAAACATTCCCAGATCCTTTAACTGTTCCTCATAAGACATGATTTGCAGACCGCTCACCATCCTGGTTGCTCTTCTCTGAACTTGCTCCAGTTTGCCTATGTCTCTTTTAAATTGGGGTGCCCAGAACTGGATACAGTATTCCAGATGAGGAGAGAAGAGGGGAATAATGACCTCACGTTATCTAGACTCTATGCTTCTCTTAATACATCCCAGAATTGTGTTTACCTTTTTTGGCTGTTGCATCACATTGTTGACTCATGTTCAGTCTAAGTCTTTTTCACATTTTGGAATAGTGCAATTTTTAATTTGACCAGTAGATGTCAGCAAAACGCAGAGGTTTATTTATTTATCTTTTTTATTGGTCCAGTTAGCTAAGTGTTTCTACCAGTTTTACGAAAATCCACGTTCCCATGCAAGGAAAAAAGTTCACTACAACAAAACCTGTGACAGCGGTCCGGCTGCAAACTGCGAGTGCGCCTTAAGCTGTATAGCGACATATCTCCCAAGTATCACACTGACGTTTAGTGTCCGCCTGCATGTAAACGTCTCTGATCCCCGGCTGTAGTATGATGTACTGGGGGAATGTACGTTTCTGTGTTGCCAGTCTGGACATACTACATACATGTGCACGCAGTCAGCATGTCTGTCTTCTGTCCAGTTACAGGTCAGTTTGGCCGCTCAGTCTCTTGGCTCTGAAGGTGACGGCACAATCCTTGGCCTTCCAGCGAACACCACGGCATGACGTTGGCGGTGCGGATAAGAAGAGACCCGCTGAGTTCCAGACAAACCGCTGTCAGAGTTCCTTACTGCATCCTCTGTTCCGGAAACACGTGAAACCCAAGAAACAGCATGAAATTGTCCGTCTGGGGAAGGTGAGGTTCTGCACTCCTCTATACGGTCGGCACAATACATTTCCCTACACTCTGCTGTTGCATGCTCTGGTGGCTTTGTAGAGAAGTCACAAGTGTCATTGCCTACGACAGGACAGGATGGTCATACGCCCAAATGGAAGAGAGTGCAGAGATCAGCGGCCAATTCAGCCTGTGATGTGTTTTTTCCTGCAGTTGGTGAAGAAGCTGAGTGATTCTACAAGGTGCGATCATGTGGTGGATATCGGCAGCGGTCAGGTATGGTTATTATTGCTCAGCACTATTTCATTACACTGCCTTCTATATCCCTGGACGTTGCCATGGCAGCCAGAATGAAAACATGATGCCCAATAGATTTGTTTCTTCTGCTTGCTATGCCCGCGTCCAGGGAGGGTATGATATTGGCACTATCTGTAGACCTGGGCCGCAATGACAAATATAAAGAATAACTTTGCTGGCTTTATGCTGATTGGCTCTCCACCACTACACTGTCTTTCTAGGGGCACCTGTCAAGGGTCCTATCCTTTGGTCAAGGACTCGGCGTCACAGCAGTAGAAGCCAACCGCAGTCTCCTCACTATGGCCACCAAATTCGACTATGATCTAATCTATATGCTGAAGAAGGAACAATTGAGACCAAAACAGGTAACTTTATTCTAGAAGGATAAGCAGACATTCATCCTAACTATAGAAAAGTATTTTAACCCCTTCCTGCAGCCGGACGTACATTTATTCAAAGAACAGAAAAAGGTCAGCTCACCAAATCTTGCAAATGTTGCTCTCAACTTGAATGTGGCTTGGAGGAGTGCACAGGGAAGCTCTAATGGTCCCTTGGAGGTATGTATAGAATAGAAAAAAAATCTCTGATCCCAGCCATTACAGCAGAAGCCTGGCTGTCGACTACCAATACCCCCAGCCTCCTATGGTGACCAGAGGGGTACAGCTTCTGAGCCTGAGTGATCACTGTGACATATGTACTGTATGGTGCCTTATGTTGAGGTAATCCCTGACATAAATGTACGTCGCAAATAGAAAAAAAATCCTAGCACTTCTTTAAAAAGTTCAACTTTATTATTCCTCCATAGTGCACAACAGCCCCTACGCGTTTCAAGCATTACAGCTCTTAGTTATGGCATACAGAAAAATGAAAACACTCCAATATGTAAAGGCAACACTACCCAATCAAGTGATATAATACACATCACATGTAAGCACACGTTAAGTCAAATGATATTAACCCCATGAGTGCCAGAGAAAAACAAGATGAGAGGGGGGGGGGGGGAATAAGCTGTACCCCTCTGGTCACCATAGGAGGCTGGGGGTATTGGTAGTCGACAGCCAGGCTTCTGCTGTAATGGCTGGGATCAGAGATGTAAGTCATTTACCCCCCAGATGCCATGGTGAGTAGCGACCATAGAATCTAAGGTGTTTGCCAGAGGGAGGAGCTCCTGTCTGTCAGCCCATAAGTTGTGTCCCTCATTTTTATTATTCAGGCTATACTATGTGTCATGTACATTATATTGGGGATGTTGTGGACAATCACCCCCATCAGCTTCGTCAAATTTATTGCTGTATTAAAAATACAAAACCTATAGAACCAGTAACCAACAGAGACGAATCCACTGTAACTGTGATTGTTCTAGTGCAATGCAAAATTAGATGATCTGATAACTGTGACTGTGGGCACATCTTGTGAATTTGTACACGTCTTCTTTTTTCTTTCTACTTTTAGATCGCTGCTTGTGATATTACCAGCATCGAGGCAACCAAGATCCCCCGTCATGTCTTGGCCTATATAGACCCTCAAGCCTCATGGGAAGAGTTTGTGAATCAGTTAACTGGTCACACGGAGATTGGCATCAATGCTGGTGGATCCAGTACAAGTGCCTCACTTACTTCTACACAAGGTCTTGGGTCAATGGAACAAGGCAACCAAATTGTAGATTCCTGTCAGAGTGTGAGCTCTTTGGACCAGTGCTGCTTTCCTCAGACGAACAACTTTATATTAACCGGACTCCATGCCTGTGGAGACCTCAGTGTTGCAATGTTACGCCACTTTGCCAGATGCCCTAGTGTTGTGGGCATCACCTCAGTTGCTTGCTGCTATATGAAACTAACGACGTGTGAAGTGCCGCAGCCTCCGGGGGTCTTGGCTCCATCCCACCAGCATGACTCGCAGCAACAACAGTATGGCTACCCTGTAAGTTCTTGGGTTGCTGGACTTCCTGGCCACAAACTTTCCTACAAATCCAGAGAGGTGGCTTGCCACGCCATTGAGGACTATATAGAGCGCCTTAAAGGCGAGAGTGATGTATTAAGGATTCATTGTTACAGGGCTGTGCTGGAGATGGTGATCCGGGGTATAGAGCCCACCATGAAACGTGCCGGGGTCCAGACAATCAAGAACGCTCAAAAGCTTCCTTTCAAAGAGTACGTAGATAGACTAACTCCATGTGCTAAGAATGGGCTGTGTGACTTTACCAACAGCGAGTAAGCAGGAGTCGCCCATAGATTGAGCGGCTCCTGTTCACACTGAGCAAGAAGTCGTTCACCAGTCGTTCTGTTTCAGTGAGTTGAAAGAGAATAACTAAAAACTATTGAGTGTAGAAGAAAATCCTGGCAGCATGTAGAGATGCTATATAAAATGCACTCTTTATTCTCCCATCACACAGACAGCAACGTTTCGGCCGCGAGGCCTTTCTCAAGCTTTATCTTCCGCTAAAGAAAGGCCTCACGGCTGAAACGCTGTTGTCTCTGTGTGATGGGAGAATAAAGAGTGTATTTTACATAGGACCTCTACATGCTGCCAGGATTTTTTTCTACGTTACGTGGACTTCTGCGGGAGTGCGGTTTGGACTCTTATCTGGCTGTTGCATTTGGTGGCCCTACCCAGATTGGGTTTTTCTGGTGCTGCTGACACACTTCGTTATTTTGCGTTTTAGAAACTATTGAGTGACTTCTGGTAACCATGTGTACATGTGCCGACGGTCGTCCAAAATCACATTTACTGCCCATGAGGAAAGGAGAAACTAGCAGCTCCCCCGGCCACAATAGATTGCCGTAGTGGGGAGCTGCTAGTTTCTCCTTTCCTCACGGGCAGTAAATGTTACATGGCCCCCATTGTAGTTAACATAAAGGGGTGCCTCGTCCTCCAGATTGACTGACTGTTGTTCTTTTCAGCAGTTCTCGACTCTCCATAATGGGGTGCGCCCCACCCATGTTACATCCATGTCATATTATTGTTCTATTAGTACACATCTGTGTCATTTGTTTTGCAGATATGCCAAGCAAGGTTTGCAACGAGTCGGCTTAGATCCTGATGCACCCTTCAGTCACATCTTAGTAGAAGACATGTTGGCTCAGCACCAAAAAGTGGTCGTATTCTTCAGTCTGGCGTTGCTATTGGCTCCCTTGGTGGAAACTCTGATTTTGCTGGACAGGATGATTTTCCTACAAGAGCAGGGTTAGTATGGAGTTACAGGTGACAGGTTCCCTTTAACTACAGTGTAATACCAGTCATGTTAAAGGGGTTGTCCAGTTACCCCCTAGAACACCAACTGCGCTAAAATTGCAAAATCAGCTGTACTTACTCGCCCTTGGATGCCACATCCAGTGCTGCAACTCCGCCATCCTCCTGGTGTTTGCTGTTGGAGATGTGACTAGATAGCATGTGACCATTGCAGCCAATCAGAGGCAGCGTCACCATTCTGAATTCCTGGCATCATGGTGCCCAGCATATGAGTGCCGATGCCAGGAGAATGGGCAGTGATGCTGCAGCCTCCGATTGGCTGTACTGGTCATGTGCTATCTATTGACTTTACCAACCAACACCAGGAGGACAGCAGGGCTACAGCGCTGGATCACAGCGGCAGAAGAGTTTGCTATTTTGGCACAGTTGGTAAATAGGGGAAATGCTGTTCAGTAACTGGACAACCCCTTTAACATGACTGGCACATTGATTTTACAGCGTTGTCATATATTTTAGTAAAGGCAATCTGTCGTCACCTTTTACGCGCCATAAAATATGTCACTGGGGTGAAAGTTGAGGGAACGGGTAGTCTGAGGATCTGTGTTTCATACTCAGCGGATTCCCTATTCCTGCGCTGTGTCCTTGTGAAGTTGGCCGCACACAGTTTGACCATTTCTGCCAGCTCTGTGTGCTCCCTCTCTCATTCATATCTATGGAAGAGTCACGCTGTGTGCGGCCAACTTCATGAAGACAAAGCGCAGGAACAGGAAACTGGTGAATATGAAACGCAGATCCCAGACTCCCCGTTCCCTCACTTTTTGAGTCCCATAATATAGTTTATGGGGATCAGAGATGATGACAGGTTC
Source organism: Eleutherodactylus coqui (assembly GCF_035609145.1). NCBI lineage: Eukaryota > Metazoa > Chordata > Amphibia > Anura > Eleutherodactylidae > Eleutherodactylus > Eleutherodactylus coqui. The sequence continues at coordinate 233,442,747 of NC_089842.1, forward strand.
CTTGAAAGTTATCATAATGCATTCAGTGTCATATTAACACTTGCTATACCTGCATTGTTAAAGGGGTTGTCCCGCGAAAGCAAGTGGCGGTATACACTTCTGTATGGCCATATTAATGCACTTTGTAATGTACATTGTGCATTAATTATGAGCCATACAGAAGTTATTCACTTACCTGTTCCGTTGCTGGCGTCCCCGTCTCCATGGTGCCGTCTAATCTTCAGCGTCTAATCGCCCGATTAGACGCGCTTGCGCAGTCCGGTCTTCTCTCTTCTGAATGGGGCCGTTCGTGCCAGAGAGCTGCTCCTCGTAGCTCCGCCCCGTCACGTGTGCTGATTCCAGCCAATCAGGAGGCTGGAATCAGCAATGGACCGCACAGAAGACCTGCGGTCCACCGAGGGTGAAGATCCCGGCGGCCATCTTCACAAGGTAAGTAAGAAGTCACCGGAGCGCGGGGATTCGGGTAAGTACTACCCGGTTTGTTTTTTTTATCCCTGCATCGGGTTTGTCTCGCGCCGAACGGGGGGGCTATTGAAAAAAAAAGAAAACCCGTTTCGGCGCGGGACAACCCCTTTAAGGAATAAAATCACTTGGTGATTCACGGTGGTCCGACTTCTGGGGCCCCCACTGATGCTGAGAATGAAGAGGCAGCAGCGCTTCTGTATTCTCCTGCAGGCAGCGCTCCCGACCACCTGACTCTACGTAGATCTGCAGCGGGCCTCTCACTAGAATGGCGCTGTCCTGCAGCTCCCCTGCACGGTAGGGTTGGCTGCGGCGCCGCTGTGCAAGCAAAGACACTGAGGAGGAAATGGTGCAGAATCAGCACTGCAATCCCTTAGATCTAAAGATTAGTGCAGATCTCAGAGGTCAGCCCCCACGGATCATAAGGTTGTGGCATATCCTAGTGATCACTTTATGGGATGGCAGAACCCCTTCAGTCTTGTTATATAGTCACGGTGGAGACAGTTATCTGGTTTATTGTTATAGTGTCATATTTTCTTGTTTTCTCGCAGGATTACATTGTGAAGTCATCCCTCTATTTAAACCCGAATTCTCCCCGAGGAATCTGGTCCTTGTAGCTGCCAAAGGCGTCCATCATCTGTCTGACATACTGGAAGAAATCACTTCAAGCTAATTGAGGGTGGGCTAGAAAGCGCAGAATAGATTCACACTTAGTTACATTTTTAGTTAAGAATATTTTTTGCAGTTTGGCTTATTAACGGGGACTGAAGAACAACGCTGAAAATGTGACTCCTCATGCAATCTCAGGACTCAGGGCTGACTGCAGTGACCTCAATACTCAATGTCCCACCATTGGTAAGGCGATCCAGGAATGTAGATCTGGGGAAGGACTTGCCAGTGACCCCTTCTTCCTTCTGGGACAGCATGGCACAAGGAGACAGATGAAGGGGCTGTACAGTGTATGACAACTCCATCATACAACTTCTATAATCCCTGCTTCCAGGACGTCTCGGTGTAAATAGGGGGGGGGGGGAGGGATATTAAAGGGATATTCCCATTAAAGTTATTTATCTTCTAACCTCCAGAATACAGGATCAGTGTCTGATCTCTGGGGGGTCCAGTAAAGTTACATGGGGCGGTCCTGAAGTGTGTAAGGAGTGGGCTTGGAAGCAGAGTCCGCCCCATACCCAGCAACTATCAGCTGAAAAGCTAAAAACTACCCTCCATCCCCACCCCTCCCAAAGTGACGCAACTGCATTTTTTTTTTTTTGTATTTTTTCCCCCCGTATATTTTAAAAAGTTTTTCCATACATTATACGGTTCATTAAACACAAGCCCGCACACAGCCATTTCCATGGAAAAATAAAAACGTTATGGCTCTTAGAAGGCAGGGATGAAAAATGAAAAATCCCTAGTCTTGAAGGGGTTAATGGGAAAACTCCTTTTAAAGAACTTGTTCGCGATTATAAAAATATGGCTGCTTTCTTCCTGAAACAGCCAGACAGCCGCCTACAGGTTGTGTCTGGTATTGCAGCTCAGCTCCATTGAAATGAATGCGACTGAGCTTCAGTGCTACCAAACGGCACTGCAGTACCACAGACAACCTGTGAGTAGGGGTGGCTCTTGTTTCTGAAAGAATTCAGCCATGTTTTCTAGCCCTTTTACTGTAGTCACACTTGAACTTTGAGGTTTTATCTTAGTTAGACTTTACATCTCTAATTCCCATCTCCGTTCCCTTTCTTCTTGCTTTACTGCAATCCAATCACTCCTGGGTGCTTGTGGTTTGCGGGGCTCCTTACAGGACAAGTAACTTGCATCCAGCACTGGGGAACGTTTGGCGTTGGACCCTCAGCCCCTCACTGGGGGCTCTGGCATCATACTGGGGGGTTATTTATTACAGTAATACATGGAATACTCGAGTGCATTTATTGTTGGGATGCAGTAAATCTACATGCTGGGCAGGAGATACTGTGTAGTTATAGTTCTGGATCTCTTCTTCTCATATGGACATACTTCATCTGCAGCCGGTAGTTGTGGGAATAGTGTAGATATTTCCATCGGAGTAGCCACAGTCTGTGATAAGGAGGTGAAGGGGGGGGGGGGGGGAGGGGTGTTACTTCATACTTTATGCACATTCCTCACTTCATGGGACATTTAGGACAGCAGCTCTTCTAACACGTAAAGCTGAATTTCAATTCTATTTCTTGCTTCCCATGATGCACCACTCTGAACCCGTGAAGTCTCTTCTGCTCTCACATGGCCATCAAATAATCTGAAATACATTTTATAATTAACACATCTGCAGTGTGAACGAGGCCCAAGGATTTGGTCACATGTGGATATTTGTGAATGTTTGCAGCAGATTTCTTCCCCTCGTTTTGAAGGAGTGAAATCCGCAGTCAAACTCTGCAGTAAAGGGCAATTCACACTGGATTTTCTTTGCAGCACGTGGAGGGGATTTCTCCAGCTCTCATTCACATTGCTTGTACTGTAAATGCTGTGGTTTTTCCACAACACATTCTACTGTGGAAAGTCCGCAGCATTTCCAACTTTTGAGGACACTCACAACTAGCAAAAATGGTGCTGATTTCCACAGCAGAAAAATCATCATTTCCACCTCAAAAACCACATTCAGATCTGCACCGTTGATGCTGTTTTTGGTGCAGATTCCCAGCTGATTTCACACTTTCACCAGAAGAGGGGAAGTCTGCCGCGGATCCGCACCAAAATCTGCCTCAAAATGGCGCGGATTTTTAGGTGGATTTTCTACTGCGAAAAAATCCACCCAGTTTTCACTATGAGTGAACGTACCCTTTAGTATACGCTTGGGGTGGGGGAACAGCAGGGGGGTTTAAACTCTACAGGTTTTCATGCAGCTCTGTTTATTGAGCCAAAACCTGAACTAGATCCACCAGGAAGGGGAAGTAGACGACCTTCCTTCATAGTTCCCATATCTCTTTAATCCACTTCTAGCTTTGGCGCGCACTCTGTATGTTTCATACTCCTTTACCTCTGCACACACATTGTGGCAAAAATGACATGATAACTTTATTCAGTGGGTCAGGACGATTACTATGATACAAAATTTATATAGTAATTTTTTTTTGTTGTTTCTTATTTTTAGCGGTGCTAAAAAAACATTTTGGGGAAAAAAAAGAAAAATTATCCGTAACTTTTTAAACATTTGTTGGTCGACATAGTTGTGTGAGGGCTACTTTTTTGCGGGACGTCCTGTAGTTTCTGTTGGTGGACTGACACCCTGTATTTGCTTCTTTGTGCGGGAATCAGTACTAAGCAGCCAATATTAGGGCTCCTACCCACTTGCGTTTTTTTAATGCTGCAATATCGTTGCGGTTTTTTTTTTTACGCAAATGTCAATGGGACTTTGTAATTTAAAGACGCATCGCACAAAAATCGCAAAGCACAAACTTGTGATGCATCTTTAACCCCTTCCCGCTCCTGGACGTACCTGGTACGTCATGGTAGCGGGATACTTCCCGCAACATGACGTACCTGGTACGTCCTGGAGATAGCGCGGGATCACATAAGATCCCGCGCTATCCCGCAGCGGGAGCCGGCTGTCAGTCACAGCCGGCGTCCCGCTCCAACAGCGGGGGGACATCGGAGATGCGCCCGCCGCTGTTAACCCCTTCCCTGCCGCGATCTAAGTAGATCGCGGCAGGGAAAGAGTTCACAGAGGGATCGCGATCCCTGTGTGTCTCCGGCCGGAACTCGCGATGTTATCGCGAGAGCCCGGCCTGTCACCATGGCAACAGGACGCCAGACACCGGCGTCCTGTATTGCCTGTGCCTATAATCGCTGTACAAGCGATAAGGCATGGCAGAGCAGTAGCTTTGCCATGCCTTATGACAGCGATCATAGGCACAGTGATGTAAGTCCCTCAGAGGGACTCAAATAGTATAAAAAAAAGAAAAGAAAAGTGTAAAAAAAAAAATGTAAAAAACCCCTTTTTTATGCTTTTTCTAATATTAGCATAAAAAAAGGGAAAAAAAACTAAAACCCCACATATTGGATATTGACGCGTCCGTAACGACGTGTACAAAAAGTTGAACACGCTTTTTATTTTGTACGACAAAAAGCGTAAAAAAAAACGCTAAAAAACAGAGGCAAAATGCTAATTTTTAGCATTTTGCCTCACAAAAAATGCAATAAAAGTGATCAAAAAAGCCGTACATTTCCCAAAATGGTACCAATAAAAACTACAGCTCGTCTCGCAAAAAATAAGCCCTTAAAGAGCTCCGTACATAGAAAAATAAAAAAGTTACATGACTTTGAATGCAGCTATAGAGAAAAAAAAAAGATTTCCAAAAAAAGGGGGTTTTATTGCAAAAAAGTGTAAAAACCTAAAAAAAATATAACAATTTTGGTATCGTTGTTACCGTACCGACCCGCAGAAAAAATTTAGTGTGTCATTTATGCTGCATGATTAACGCTGTAAAAAAAAAAAAAAATCTATGGCAGAATTGATGCGTTTTCTCTCCCTGCTATCATAATAAAAAAAAAAAAAAATTTACGATATTGTCTATATACCCAAAAGTGGCACCGATAAAAACTACAGATCGCCACGCAAAAAACAAGCCCTTATACGGCCGCGTCCACGGAAAAATAAAAAAGTTATGGCTTTTGAAAAATGGAGATGGAAAAATACCAAAAAATCGCTTGGTCCTCAACGCCAAAATAGGCCATGTCATTAAGGGGTTAATAGAGATGAGCGAACGTACTCATCCGAGCTTGATGCTCGCTCGAGTAAAAGGGTACTCGAGAGGCTCGTTACTCGAGACGAGCACCACGCGGTACTCGAGTCAATTCCATTTCCTTCCCTGCATGTTTTGCGCCATTTTCTGGCCAATAGACATGCAGGGAAGGCATTACCACTTCCTCCTGTGACGTGCCAGCCCTATCCCACCCCCCTGCAGTGAGTGGCTGGTGATAGCAAGTGACCGCCGAGTATATAAAGCAGTCCCGCTCGCTGCTCGCCTCAGACACACGCTGGCAGAGATTAGGGAGAGTGCTGTTCCTGCTATAGGGAGAGTGTTAGGCTACTGTTTGCGTCTGCAAGAACCCCAATGGTCCTTCTTAGGGCCACATCTGACCGTGTGCATTAGTGTTGTGGCTGCTGGGAGCAGTTTTGCACATTTTTTTTTTTCATCTTGGGCTCTGCAGGCTATAACGTTCTCAGTCTGCAGTCTATTATACAGAGTATAGGGGCAGTACTGGTCAGGCAGGGACAGTGGTAATGTAGAATCCTGTCAACAAGTACCCCAACAGTCCTTCTTAGGGCTACCTGTGACTGTGTGCATTACTGTTGTGGCTGCTGGGAGCAGTTTTGCACCATTTTTTTTCATCTTGGGCTCTGCAGACTATTGCGTTCTCAGTCTGCAGCCAATTCTACAGAGTATAAGGGCAGTACTGGTCAGGCAGGTACAGTGCTAGTGTAGAATCCTGTCAACAAGTACCCCAAAAAAGCTCCTCCTTAAGGCTACCTGTGAGCGTGTGCATTACTGTTGTAGTGGCTCACTATTAGCCAGCTTGGCCTTTCTGCAGCCCAGCGTATAATTTTTTCTGGCCTACAGTGTGCGTTACATAACCGCTGTGACCCTCCAAGTGCAGGCCAATAATAGCCTAATTTTTTACACCGCTCTGTGCGTCCCGTCAACTTCACGCACAGCGTACGGCCACAGCCGCTGATAGAGGAAAAGACATATACACGCTATGTAGGCTCTTGGTTTTTTCAAAAACATCTGAAAAAAAAATCCTCAGGGCTACCTGTGCGCGTGTGCAGTTTACTGCGTGGCTGCTAGGAGTTGTAGTGGCTCACTATTAGCCAGCTTGGCCTTTCTACAGCCTAGCGTATAATTTTTCTGGCCTACAGTGTGCATAACATAACCGCTGCCAGCCTCCAAGTGCAGGCAAATAATTGCCTAATTTTTTACAACGCTCTGTGTCTGCTGTATTCGAAATACACCATGCTGAGGGGTAGGGATAGGCCTAGAGGACGGGGGCGAGGACGCAGAGGTCCAAGTGAGGGTGTGGGCACAGGCCAAGTTCCTGGTCCAGGTGAATTGTAGTGGGCTGCTGCGGGATTAGGAGAGAGGCAAGTTTCTGCTGTCCCCAGGTTCATATCACAATTTATGGGTCCACGTGGTAGACCTTTATTACAAAATGAGCAGTGTGAGCAGGTCCTGTCGTGGATAGCAGAAAGTGCATCCAGCAATGTATCGACCACCCAGTCTTCTACGCAGTCCACTGCTGCAACTCTGAATCCTCTGGCTGCTGCTCCTCCTTCCTCCCAGCCTCCTCACTCCATTACAATGACACATTCTGAGGAGCAGGCAGACTCCCAGGAACTGTTCTCGGGCCCCTACCCTGATTGGGAAAAAATGGTTTCTCTCCCACCTGAGGAGTTTGTCGTGACCAATGCCCAACCTTTGGAAAGTTCCCGGGGTCCGGGTGATGAGGCTGGGGACTTCCGGCAACTGTCTCAAGACCTTTCAGTGGTTGAGGAGGATGATGATGAGACACAGTTGTTTGTCAGTGAGGTAGTAGTAAGGGCAATAAGTCTGAGGGAGGAGCGCACAGAGGATTCGGAGGAAGAGCCGCTGGACGATGAGGTGACTGACCCCTCCTGGTTCACTAAGTCAACTGAGGAGAGGTCTTCAGAGTGGGAGGCAAGTGCAGCAGCAGGACAGGTTGCAAGAGGCAGTGGGGTGGGCAGGGGTAGAGGCAGAGCCAGAACGAAGACTCCCCCAACTGTTTCCTAAAGCACACCTTGTACCAAGCCACCCTGCAGAGGCCTAGGTCTTCAAACGTGAGGATGTCTTTCAGTGAGAGCGCGGACGACCGAAGAACAGTGGTGTGCAATCTGTCGTGCCAAGATCAGCCGGGGAGCCACCAGTACCAGCCTCACCACCACCAGCATGTGCAGGCATATGATGGCCAAGCACCCCACGAGGTGGGACGAAGGCCGTTTACCGCCTCCGGGTCGCACCGCTGCCTCTCCCCCTGTGCCCCAACCTGCCACTCTGATCCAACCCCCCCTCTCAGGACACAGGCACGAGCGCCTCTCAGCCTGCACCCACACCCTCACCTCCGCTGTCCTCGGCCCCATCCAGCAATGTCTCTCAGCGCAGCATCCAGCTGTCGCTAGTGCAAGCGTTGGAGCGCAAGCGCAAATACGCCGCCACGCACCCGCATGCTCAAGCTTTAAACGTGCACATTGCCAAATTGATCAGCCTGGAGATGCAGCCGTACAGGCTTGTGTAAACGGAGGCTTTCAAAAACATGATGGCGGCGGCAGTCCCACGCTACTCGGTCCCCAGTCGCCACTATTTTTCCCGGTGTGCCATCCCAGCCCTACACCAGCACGTCTCCCGCAACATCAATCGTACCATCACCAACGCGGTTACTGGGAAGGTCCACTTAACCATGGACACGTGGACAAGTACTGGCGGGCAGGGCCACTATATCTCCCTGACGGCACATTGGGTGAATTTGGTAGAGGCTGGGACCAAGTCAGAGCCTGGGACCGCACACATCCTACCCACACCCAAAATTGCGGGTACTTCCTCGGTTCTGATATCTGCGGCAGTCTATGCCACCTCCTCTAAACCCTCCCCCTCCTCCTACGCAACCTCTACCTCTCAATTAAGGAAGGTGAGCAGCACGTCGCCAGCAGTAGGTGTGTCGCAGCAGCACAGCATTGGGCAAGCGTCAGCAGGCCGTGCTGAAACTACTTAGCCTAGCTGACGAGGCACACTGCCCCCGAGCTGTTGCAGGGTCTGACTGGGCAGACCGACATCTGGCTTTCGCCGCTGAGCCTCCAACCGGGCATGGTCGTGTGTGACAACGGCTGTAACCTGGTAGAGGCTCTGCAGCTCGGCAGCCTTACACACGTGCTATGCCTGGCCCACGTCTTCAATCTGGTGGTTCAGCGGTTTTTGAAAAACTACCCGCACTTGTCAGACCTGCTCGGCAAGGTGCACCACGTCTGCGCACATTTCCGCAAGTCCACCACAGATGCTGCCACCCTGCGGACCTTCAGTTTCAGCTGCCAGAGCAACATCAGTTTCAGCTGCCAGAGCACCGGCTGCTGTGCAACGTGCCACACGGTGGAATTCTACGCTCCACATGTTGGCCAGGCTCTATGAGCAGCGTAGAGCAATAGTGGAATACCAACTCCAACATGGGCGGCGTAGTGGGAGTCAGCCTCCCCAATTCTTTACCGAGGAGTGGGCCTGGATGGCAGACATCTGCCAGGTCCTCGTAAACTTTGAGGACTCTACCCAGATGGTGAGCGGCGATGCTGCAATCATTAGCATCACTATTCCTCTGCTACGCCTGCTGAGATGTTCGCTGCAAAGCATAAAGGCAGACTCTTTGCGGTCGGAACAGGAGATGGTGGAAGAGAGTATGTCGCTTGATAGTCAGAGCACCCTCGTGTCTATATCTCAGCACGTTTTGGTGGAGGAGGAGGATGGGCAGGAGCAGGAGGGGGAAGAGACAGCTGGGCACACTGCAGAGGGTACCCATGCTGCTTGCCTCCCGTCTGTTCATCGTGTATGGCTTGTGGAGGAGGAGGAGGATCCTGAAAGTGATCTTCCCAGTGAGGACAGCCATGTCTTGCATACTGGCACCCTGGCACACCTGGCTGACTTTATGTTAGGCTGCCTTTCTCGTGACCCTCACGTTAGACGCATTCTGGCCACTACGGATTACTGGGTGTACACACTTCTCGACCCCCGGTATAAGGAGAACCTTTCCACCCTCATTCCCGAAGAGGAAAGGGGTTCGAGAGTGATGCAATACCACAGGGCCCTGGTGGACAAACTGATGGTAAACATCCCATCTGACAGCGCTAGCGGCAGAAGGCGCAGTTCCGAGGGCCAAGTAGCAGGGGAGGCGCGGAGATCAGGCAGCATGTTCAGCACAGGCAGGGGAACACTCTCCAAGGCCTTTGCCAGCTTTATGGCTCCCCAGCAAGACTCCGTCACCATTCCCCAATCAAGGCTGAGTCGGAGGGAGCACTGTAAAAAGATGGTGAGGGAGTATGCAGCCAATCATACCACCGTCCTCCGTGACGCCTCTGCTCCATACAACTATTTGGTGTCAAAGCTGGACACGTGGCATGAACTTGCGCTGTATGCCCTGGAGGTGCTGGCTTGCCCTGCCGCTAGCGTCTTGTCAGAGAGGGTGTTTAGTGCAGCTGGGGGAATCATCACGGATAAGCGTACCCGCATGTCAACTGCCAGTGCCGACAGGCTTACACTCATCAAGATGAACAAAGCCTGGATTTCCCCAGACTTCTCTTCTCCACCGGTGGAGAGCAGCGGAACCTAAAGATTCTTTTCGCTGCAACCGCAGATAAAAGCACTCTTCTCTGTCACTGGTAAAACGGGGCATTTAGCTTTGTCAATCTGTCTCTGACATTAGTTCTCCTCCTACTCCTCCAGAAACATGTCATGGCACTGAACGGCCAATTTTTCTGCGCCCCAAAAGGCTCATCTACATCTACCAATGTTTTTACAATTTTTCTAAGTTTCAAAAGTATTGAGACTGTAACATGAACCAATTTTTTTCAACAGGGCTGCCTACAGGCTCTGTTACAAATTAAAGGGGTTGTCCCGCGAAAGCAAGTGGGTCTATACACTTCTGTATGGCCATATTAATGCACTTTGTAATGTACATTGTGCATTAATTATGAGCCATACAGGAGTTATCAGAAGTTTTTCACTTACCTGCTCCGTTGCTAGCATCCTCGTTTCCATGGAGCCGCCTAATTTTCAGCGTCTAATGGCCAAATTAGACGCGCTTGCGCAGTCCGGGTCTTCTTCTTTTCTCAATGGGGCCGCTCGTGCTGGATGCCGACTCCGTGTAGCTCCGCCCCGTCACGTGCCGATTCCAGCCAATCAGGAGGCTGGAATCGGCAATGGACCGCACAGAAGAGCTGCGGTCCACCGAGGGAGAAGATCCCGGCGGCCATCTTCAACCGGTAAGTAAGAAGTCACCGGAGCGCGGGGATTCAGGTAAGCGCTGTGCGGATTTTTTTTTAGGTCCCTGCATCGGGTTTGTCTTGCGCCGAACGGGGGGGCTGTTGGGAAAAAAAAAACCCCGTTTCGGCGCGGGACAACCCCTTTAAGCAACAGTGAGCTGTATCTTTAAAAAAATGTTTATGGGTTTCACCTACCCTCTCGGTTGATACATTTTTCATAGGTATACTTGTACTCTTGGTACACTACTTTTTGGGGCCCACGCCTACGCTCTTATCCAACTAATTTTTCCGGTCTTCGCCTACGCTCTTATCCAACTAATTTTTCCGGTCTTCGCCTACGCTCATGGTATCCCAATGTTTCAGAGGTTGGCCTATACTATTACTACAGAAATTTTACTGGGGTCTGCCTGCCTATACTTCTGCTACAAGAAAGTTACAGGGATCTTCCTATACTGCTGCCACGTTAATTTTACAGGGGTTTGCCTATACTGCTGCCACAAGGATGTTACTGGGGTCTGCCAATACTGCTGCCACGTTAATGTTACAGGGGTCTGCCTATACTTCTGCTACAGAAATGTTACTGGGATGTGCCTATACTGTTACTACAGAAATGTTACTCGGCTCTGTCTATACCATTACCACAGAAATGTTAGTGGGGTCTGTCTATACTTCTGCCACGTTAATGTTACTGGGGTCTGCATATACTTCTGCTACAAAAATGGTACTGGGGTCTGCCTATGCTTCTGCTACATAAATGTTACAGGGGTCTGCTTATACAGCGGCGACAGACATGTTACTGGGGTCTGCCTTTACTTCTACAGAAATGGTACTGGGGTCTGCCTATACTGCTGCTACACAAATGTTACAGGGGTCTGCCAATACTGCTGCTACATAAATGTTACAGGGGTCTGCCTATACTTCTGCTAATGAAATGTTACTGGGGTCTGTCTATACTGTTACTACAGAAATGTAACTGGGGTCTCCCTAGACTTCTGCCACATAACTGTTACTGGGTTCAGCTTATACCTTTGCTACCTTATGTACCGTCTGTGGGTTCCTGGGGGCCACCCATGCTGCGGGTGCACACAGACTTCCCATTGAGGTGTTTTACCTGTCTGTCCCCAAAACACTGACAGACTTGGGTAGGGTGCAGAGTGCAGATGGTTTACCCCTTGCGTTGTCGATGAGGTATCCGACACCCAAACAGAATGAGGAGTGTGTGGACACATGGAGTCCCCATTGCTATGTCACTCGCAGCACCTTGGGCCACACAACGTGTTTGCTGGGACCAAGCCTGACACAGGACCCGCTCACATACTTCCCACACAGAGTATTGCTGCATTGTGGAGATGTGTAGAAGTGCTGGGCTGGCAGCGGACTCCCCTTTATGACCACGTTTGCAGCTCCTGACGGAGGTGGCACAGGATTGGAATGAAGATGGAACGTCAATCTTTTATCAATTCTCAACAGCATTGTGGGCTGTTGCCCACATTTTCAAAGAGGGTCGCTGCCTGGCCCTGCCAACCCTCTGCAGTGTGTGCCTCCGGTTCCTCCTCATGGCAGACGCACTTATAAATAGACATAAGGGTGGTGTGGCTATGAAGCCAGCGTGTGACATGATGGCAGCTGAAGGCTGCGCAGGGGCACTTTTGTGTGCGCTGTGGACACTGGGTCATGCAGGGGGGTTGGGCAGCATGTAACCCAGGGTAGAGGCAGCGGTGTGTCCTGCAGGCAGTGATTGTGCTTGGTTGGAGGTAGTGTGGTGCTTAGCTAAGGTGTGCCTTGCTAATGAGGGTTTGTCCGAAGTAAAAATTGTTGGGGGGGGGCACTCTTGCCGCTATTGTGGCTTAATAGTGAGACCTGGGAACCTGAGATGCAGCCCAGCATGTTGCCCCTCGCCTGCCCTATCCGTTTCTGTGTCGTTTCCATCACTTTCTTGTGTTTTGCAGATTTGCACAAATGAAAACCTTAGCGAGCATCGGCGATATACAAAAATGCTTGAGTCGCCAATTGACTTCAATGGGGTTCGTTACTCGAAACGAACCCTCGAGCACCCGAGCATTTTGGTGCTCGCTCATCTCTAGTCTTTAACATTAGAAAGTCCCATTGACAATCGTGTTAAATAGCGCAGCGTCAAAAAAACACAAGGGTGTGGGCGACCTTAGTAAGGTGTGTGAGCAGGTGTTCATCAGTACCTTCACCTGTGCTATCTGCACCTCTGTTTAGTGGTTTGGCTGTCTGCATGTTGAGGGATGTGTGGTGTTTTTACCTGCCCTCTTGTATCAGTTAGTAAATGGCCACTTTCTGTCATTATTATTATTTTTTTGTCTGTTTGTCTATATTTCCCTTTTCTGTGATTCGCACCATTTATTTACTATCGGCCAGGATTAAAGCCCAGTACCAAAAACCTGGCATTTGAACAGGTGCGTGTGTAGACTTTATATCCCCTGTATAATTGTATGTAGAAATTTCCAGGCAAAGGGCGGCTTCAGACGACCGTATTCACACCGGCCGATATACGGTGACCCTCTCTGCAGGGGGAGGAGGCAGGAAGAGCCGGGAGCAGTGAACGGAGCTCCCGCCCCCTCTCCACCCCCTTGCCATTATTTGCAATGAGAGAGGGCGGGATGGGGTCCCATTGCAAATAGTGGTGAGGGGCGGAGAGGGGGCGGGAGCTCAGTGCAATGCTCCCGGCTCTTCCAGCCTCCTCCCCCTGCAGAGAGGGATGCCGTATATCGGCCGGGCATGAAAACCCAGCCGATATACGGTCGTCTGAAGCCGCCCTTTGCCTAAAAATTTCTAGAAACAATTATACAGGGGATATAAAGTGAAAACCCGGGCGATATACGGTCGTCTGAATAAGCCCAAAGACTGTAAAATTGTTTAATAACTTACCAAAAAATTCAATTATCACACGATGAAGTATTCTTCAGTCACCAGGTAGTTTGCTTTGTGGGGGTTTTGGGAGGAGCCTGTGGGACAGAAGCAACAGTCATTCTGTGGTGTTGGGGTACTTTTACATGTAGTGATTAGAGATGAGCGAGCGTACTCGGCCACGCCCCTTTTTCGCCCGAGTACCGCGATTTTTGAGTACTTCCGTACTCGGGCGAAAAGATTCGGGGGGCGCCGTGGGTGAGTGAGGGGTTGCAGCGGGGAGTGGGGGGGGAGAGGGAGAGAGAGAGGGCTCCCCCCTGTTCCCCGCTGCTACCCCCGCACCGCCACGCCTCCCCCGCCCCCCGAATCTTTTCACCCGAGTACTGAAGTACTCGAAAATAGCGGTACTCGATCGAGTAATTACTCGAAATGAGTAGGTTCGCTTCTCTCTAGTAGTGATAATCATTCCCAGTTTGAACACCAAGATAAATAGTTTATGTATCAGGATTGTTCAGTTCGCTGTACCGGAGAACGAGGGACTGAACGATCGCTATTTAAACAGAATGATTAGCAAACGAGCCAACACTGACATTCATTCTTGCATGGAATGAATGATGAACTATAGCTGAATGAATTATCGCTCCTCGCTCCAGCGCTGGCCGTGTTTACACTGGACAATTATCGTTCAAATTTGAATGATTTACGATTATTTATGAACTATAATCATTCTGTGTAAAACCAGCTTTACTGCTACTGTGTGAGCGAGGAGATAATCCGGATATATTACCGGGTCAGTCCTTCTCAGGAATCAAACAGAGTAAGGGTGCATTCACACGAACGTATATCGGCTCAGTTTTCACGCCGAGCCAATATACGTTGTCCTCATGTGCAGGGGGGGAGGCTGGAAGAGCCCAGGAGCAGGAACTGAGCTCCCGCCCCCTCTCTGCCTCCTCTCCGCCCCTCTGCACTATTTGCAATGAGAGGAGGCGGAACGGGGGTGGGGCTAAGTTCTGGGAATTAGCCCCGCCCCGTTCCGCCTCTCCCCATTGCAAATAGTGCACAGGGGTGGAGAGGGGGCGGGATCTGAGTTTCTGCTTCTGGGCTCTTCCAGCCCCCCCCCCCCCCCCCTGCACATGAGGACAACGTATATCGGCTCGGCGTGAAAACCGAGCCGATAAACGTGCGTGTGAACGCACCCTTACATAGTAACATAGTATATCCATCTAGTTCAGCCTCTTTCAACCCCTATTTGATCCAGAGGATGGCAAACATGCTGTGACTTTTAAACTTGTTACCTTATCATAACCTCAGTTGTCCTTCATGCTCTTTATATATGTTGTGCTTAAAGGGGTAGTCCCTCCCCAAACATCCTATTTATATACCCTTGAATGACCCCTTTATTAGAGCCCCCAGCCCGCTCAGGATTGGCGCTTCCCTATATGAAATTTAGACCCCAAATGCAGCATAAGATCATGTGACAGGTTTTCTGTGGATCAGGTTCAGTGTGAATCCACATTAGATGGGAATATCCCGCGATCTAAGCGAGGCCGGTCATCGGTGCTAGACTAGTCGGGGCCGGGATGTCACTGCCAACCGCGAGGGGTTTCTCATCTAACTGTGTGGAGTATACAGAGAATGGTGTGATCGAAGAAAACATCCAGGTTAGAGGAGGATGTCAGGAATCATTGTGATGAACAGGCGCTGCACAGCCGCATACAACACGGGCGCTCCAACTACCTGTTCCTTAGCGCGGATGGGCTATAACAGCGGATGACCAGTTCCAGCGCCATTGTGAGAAACAGAAAGCAGAGACTTCAGCGGGCAAAAGAGCGCAAACATTGTATCACTGAGCACCGATGACCCCTTCATGGCAGCTGGTAGAGGTGAAATAATAGTGTCAGCAATGTTTTCTTGGCACATCCTGGATCCTCTGATAGCTGCGGGTGAACGCCACAATGAATTGCTGCAGTTCTGGAGGCCCAAAGAGATCCAACATGTTACTAAAGGGGGTCGTCAATAAAGTGGCCATTCGGTGTAGATTCCCTCACTCACGTTCTGTCAATGACGGAGCCGTCCCATTCATTGATATGTGTTGGTGTATTGGTAGCCAGCCAGGGGGCGCCATAGTTTAACACAAATTCAATCCACTGAAATGGGAAGTCCTTAACATTGCACTTACCTTGCCATCTGTTACTTGTGTCCAGGTCTACACAGATATTCTCAGTTTTATCATCAGACTCTTCAGATACGGCTGCCGGGATTTAGGGAAATGAATTAGTAAGGATACTAGAACAGAGAGAGCACTTATCAGCAACATTCTTGGGTTAAAATTGTATAACTTTGCAAATCCGTTGCTACTTCAAGACCGGGTCACCGAATCGCTGCAGGTGCCGCTCCCAGCATTCCCAGTAAACAGAAGATATTGCTGGGCCAAGGCATGGACAACCAGACATTTTCAGCAATGCATAGGATGACTCAAGGCCTCTAGATTCTGGCTCATAAATAGGTGATCTGTAGACGAGGTACGGCTGTTCACATCAATTAACAACCTACATTTAGCCTATATGCCAGGAAAAAAGTTTGATGTGTACACCAAGTGTATACAGTGTGTTGCCAAAAATAAGACCCCGTCTTATATTAATCTTTGCCCCAAAAGAGGCACTAGGTCTTATTTTCAGGAATGTCTTATTATACTTGCCTATCAGGCTCGGTCCAGGTCCCTCCCACTGCTCTTCGGAGCTATGATGCGCTGAGCCGCTGCATTGATTGGCCAATTCATAAATCCTACCTCCATAACGCAATGGCTGTGATTGGTTCTTCGACCTGCTCAGGCAACTAATGCAGTGAACCAATCACAGCCATCGCATTGGTTCATCGAGCACTGCATTGATTGGCTGAGCAGCGCTCGAGAACCAATCAGAGCCATCACTTCCTGGAGGCGGGATTTATGAATCCCGTAACCAGGAAGTGATCTTTTGTGGGCGAACGAGGACTGCAGGAAGCCTGCTGGAGCTCGAGACAGCAGGAGGAGGACCCGGACTGAGCCTGAGAGGTAAGTATTCCTTTTTATTTTTTTATGTAATACAGACAGGGCTTATTTTCAGGGTAGGGCTTGACAAGGTGCAGGCTCATAACATGGAAGAATCTGTCTCAAAATGGCCGCTGGATACAAAATGGAGCATTATAAGATGTGAATAAGCTTGTGTGTAGTAGAACAATAATACAAAGCAGAGATAAGTTTAGAGCAGGAGGTACGGTACAGTGTCTAATGATCTGTTTCTGTTCTTTCCGAGAAACAAGTCTGGGTGCCTGATGTACAATTGTTATCAGAAGAAGCCCCCCACACCTCCAGCTCTGAACAAAGGAACTGGCTGTGCTGACCGTCTAAATCACAAGGGAAGAACCAGACCACAGATATGTGAAGGACATTTCATAGACTCTCACGCTATGCGATTGCTGAACAGTGCATGATTCATAATTTCTGCCTAACCCAATGAAATTAACGCTGTGACTAATGACCCATTCCTTTCCTGTATAAAAAAACTATACAAGGTGAATAAACGCTCAGAGTATGGCGCGCCTCCTTACAGAGAGAGCCACCTGTTACCTGCCGTGGCATTTCTCTACGTATCTGAGGAAACTGATAACTCTCTCAGTGTCTAGTTCTTGGTTTCTGGGATGCATCCAGATACGGTGCTAATTCGGACCTCAAGACCTGAAAGGTTATGTGACCGGGCAGCGCTCCTTAACAGGCTTATATTTCATGCCTTCCTGAAATATAAGGGTAGGTCTTATTTTCAGGGAAACAGGGTATCTAGGACTCCATTCACCCCACAAAGGGCCAAAAGAGGGTGCTTTTGAACTTTCATTGTCTGGCCCACATACAGATGTAGCACTGCCAACCTTTTTTACTGGTGTGCTGCGTTAATAACATGAAAGGGCGATTGCAGCAAAGTTTTTATTTGAGAACAACAAGAGTTGATCTCAGACCAAGTAGAAGAATGTTGCGCCAACATGGTTTAGCCCGTGATCTTGGTTCAAATCTAGGTTCAATTTGATCTCCTAATTTTTGGTAGTTCAAACTAGTTCTTGGTTCATTAGCATCTGAAATCCAAGATGGCGGACTCGGCTGACTGCCTAGTAGGCTTTTCCTAAGTGGGGAAATTACACCCACGTTTGATGCTGATAGCGGCCATGTTTTTACTATCGCTGAGAATGCTGGGAGGATCACCAGTAAACCGTGTGTGATGCCTTTCTTCTAGGTTAAACCTTTGATAACTTAAAGGGGTATTCCAAGTTCCAACAAGTTATCCCCTATTCATCGGATAAAGTATAACTAGCTGATCGTTGAGGGTTTGACCGCTGGGACCCTACTGATCATGAGAACGGGGCCCCGGTCGGTCCCTGAATGATGGAAGCGTAAGCTGGGCATGCAGGAAGCCCAGGTCTCCCAGGCACAGTGCGCAGTCAATGAGAGCTTAGAAGATTCCTTAGCGCTTGACTGGACTGTATTTTCCAAATCTGCGACCCTTGGAATCCATTTCCGATTTTTTTACCGCAAAATGCGTTGTCTGAACTTGCCCTAAATGGGTTGTCCCACTTCTTTCTTTGTGCTCTAATTACCTTTTAAGGGCTGGTAGATGTTATAAGGTAGAAAATTTCTTGTTCCATACACGCCAGCAAGGACGAGGATGAAGACCAGTGAAATCACAGAAACTATTGTAGCAAAGTGACTTGTCCCTTTGTCTGAAACAGAAATAAAGTAGTCATTATTAGTGATTAGCTCCTTCCCTCGGTGTGGTCATCCTCCCTTAGCCAACTAAATGACTGGTTCAGAGCTGTGCCCTTCTACAGTGAAATTTATGGTGGTACACTAATGCCCATCAAAGAGATCGGTGCTCATCGACTTGTACAGGATGAACAATCGTTAGCACTATGGGGGCCAAATGATTGTACTATCATTGCTCAAGTGCACATCTTCCTGTTCACACAAGGAGATGGACCGCCGGCAAACAAGTGTTTGTTGATTCATTGGCTGATTGTTTGCACTTCTATACGTCCCGATGATCAGGCAAAAGAACATTCTTACTTGATCAGACTGTGGAAAAGGTTCTTTAGGGGTTCAAGAAGGGTAGTGCTAGGTTCCTTCACCTCTCAATGAAGCGTGATCTACTCTTATAAGACTGTCACCTCTGCACCCTACCGTTCCTCTTGTACTCGGTAAGATTTTAAATCCCCCCAAGTCTCAAATTCTGGGTGATATTTAGGATTTGATGTTTCATCTACATTCTGCTACTGGATAATGTCTACAGCGACCTCAACATCTCCCACAAGTCGTTACAGAAAATACAGACCCTGAACCAGCAGCAGTGAAATATGAAATCCTGCAACCTAAGAGGTTACAGCAAGCCCCATAACTGGAGAATGATTGCAGCTCTAGATATGATTGGGAACTCAAATATAAAATATGATGTCATTTCTGGTCAGTATATATAAAACTTGATTGTGGATTCTGGTGAAAATTCTTGGTTTTTGCTAAATCTATTTTTTAGGTCCCTTCTGTCTCCGACTAATTAAATGTCTCTAAAAGAGAGAAAGATCAATGGAAAATCCCCCCAAAATCGTCCTTATGCCCAAAATTGGCCGTGTCCTTAACCCCTTAGTGACCAAGCCTGTTTGCGCCTTAGTGACGGAGCCAAATTTTGGAAATCTGACATGCGTCGTTCAACATAGCATAACTCCGTAAAGGTTTTGCATATCCAAGTGATTCTGACATTGTTTTTTCGCCACATGTTGTACTTCATTTAGGTGGTAAAAATAGACCGATATAATTTGTGTATATTTATTAAAAGTGCCAATATTGGGAAGATTTAGAAAAAATTGTCATTTTTTTTTCACACTTTCAACTGCAATATCTCAAATATGTCCAAACATACCGTACAAATTTTTGATAGGATGTATATTTCCATCTGTTTACTTTATTCTGAATGCACATTTGAAAAACTTTTTTTTTTTTTAACCATTTAGGAGACGTACAAATTTAACATTACTTCTTAGCATTTTGAGGAACACTTTGTTTTCCTGCACCAAGCCAAGATTGCAAAGGCTCATGAGCGTCAGAATAATAGATACCCCCCCCCCCAAATGACCCCATTTTTAAAACTACACCCCTTAGTGTATTCACTGAGGGGTGTCCGGAGTATTTTGACCCCATAGTTTTTTTTCCAGGAATTAATTCAATTTAGAGGAGAAAAAATAAAATTTCATATTTTTGCAAATATGTCATTTTAAAGACATATTTTTTTCCTATAGCGCACATAAAAATGAGGATTGACACCCCAAAATGGATACCCCTGTTTCTCTTGTGTTCAGAAATATACCCATTGTGGCCCTAATCTTATGTGTAGATGCACAACGGGGCCCAAAACGAAAGTAGTAGTCAGTGTCTTTCAGAACATAAATTTTGCTTGAAGGCGTTTTAGACCCCATAGCACTTTTGTAGAGCTCTTGAGCGGCCAAAACCAAAGAGACCCCCCCCCCCCCCAAATGACCCCATTTTGAAAACTAGACCCCTTAACTAATTTATCTAGGGGTTTACTGCCCATTTTGACCCCACAGTTTTTGAATGAATTCAAGCAAATCAAAAGGAAAAAATTGTGATTTTCGTTTTTTTGGCAATTCTGTCATTTTAAAAACAGTTTTTTTGTACAGCACACACATGAATGAAGACTTGCACCCCAAAATGGATACCCCTGTTTGTCCCGTGTTCAGAGACATACCCATTGTGGCGCTAATCTTATGTGTGGATGCACAGCGGGGCTCAAAACGAAAGAAGTAGTCAGTGTCTTTCAGAACATAAATTTGTCTTGAAGGCGTTTTAGGCCCCATAGCACTTTTGAAGAGCTCTTGAGCGGCCAAAACCAAAGAGAACCCCCACAAATGACCCCATTTTGAAAACTAGACCCCTTAACGAATTTATCTAGGGGTGTACTGCCCATTTTGACCCCACAGTTTTTGAATGAATTCAAGCAAAGCGAAAAAATTGTGATTTTTGTTTTTTTGGCAATTCTGTCATTTTAAAAACAGCTTTTTTTGTACAGCACACATATGAATGAAGACTTGCACCCCAAAATGCATACCCCTGTTTGTCCCGTGTTCAGAGACATACCCATTGTGGCCCTAATCCTATGTCTGGATGCACAACGGGGCCCAAAATGAAAGGAGTAGTCGGTGGCATGAAGGTGATTTAGGCCCCATTGCCCACTTGTAGAGCCCTAGAGCGTCCAAAACGACAGAGAACTGCAACAAATGACCCCATTTTGAAAACTAGACCCCTTAACGAATTTATCTAGGGGTGTACTGTGTAATTTTACCCTACAATTTTTGAATGAATCCAAGCAAAGCAGTAGGAAAAAATTACGATTTTCATTTTTTGGCAATTTTGTCAATTTAAAAATTGGTTTTTTTGTACAGCGTACATAGGAATGAAGACGTTCACCCCAAAATGGATCCCCTTGTTTGTCCCGTGTTTAGAAACATACCCCTTGTGGCCCTAATCTACTTAAATGACACATGGCAAGGCCTATAATGGAAGGAGCACCCGTTGGATTTCAGGGTACAACGGAATAAATTCCAGGCCCCATTGCCAACTTGCAGAGCCATTAAGCGTCCAAAACGATAAAGAACCCCCACAAATGACCCCACTTTGAAAACTAAACCGCTTAACGAATTCATCTAGGGGTGTACTGCGTATTTTGACCCCACAGTATTTCAATGAATCTAAGCAAAGCAGAAGGAAAAAATTACGATTTTCATTTTTTTGGAAATTTTGTCAATTTAAAAACAGTTTTTTTTGTACAGTGGACATAGGAAAGAAGACTTTCACCCCAAAATGGATACCCCCGTTTGTCCCATGTTCAAAAACATTCCCGTTGTGGCCGTAATCTACTTACAGGAAGCATGGCAAGGCCTGTAATAGAGGGAACACCCATTGGATTGCAGGGCACAACTGAATAAATTCCAGGCCTCATTGCGCAGTTGTACAGAATAAAAATTGACACGTTAAAAAAATTCTCCAACCCCCCCCCCCCCTCCCCCATCCACACCCTTCTCGGCGTTCCCCAAATCTTAGATTAAAGCAATAATGTGAACTGTGTGGTATTTCTGAAGACGGGGGTAATTACGGATGCTGGTTGGGATGGGTACATGGGGCAATAAAACTCGGTATCCCCCCTCCTCTCATGCTTTTTGGGGGTCATTTCTTGACCTCAGTGGCGGGTATGGGGTGTAAAAAGTGTTGCTCTGTGAGTCTCCGTAAGCTTGCCGAGGTGCGGCGGTCTCACACAGAAGGCGCTCAACAAGCTGCTCCTGGAACTGCATGAAGGCGAGCGTTCCCGGGGCTTCTTGTAAAATACGTATTACAGGTAGCGGTCTGAATAACGCTGGGCTCACACGGCCGGATGTGGAATCTGCTTGTGGAGGCCCGCAACGGATCCCAGCTGTTTGCCCGGCTGTGACCCTGCGTACGGCCGCGTAATGTACTGCGCATAACTGCCTACTCACACAGGCGGTCATGTGCAGTACACTTTTTTTTGTTTGTATTTCCCGCACCGTCGCTTAGCGATGACGCGGGTACCCGCAGTCCGTATACAAGGTAGTAGCGTATGGGCTGCGGGTATATCCGCGACTATGGAGCACAATTGGCTCTATGTTGCGGATATCCACAGTAAAATAGAACCTGCTGCATTCTCTTTTCTGCGAGTGGATTACGCAATTCCGACCCACTAATGTGAGCGGAATTGTGTAATCCAATGCGATTGATCTGCGTATTACCGCGGATCAGACGCATGCGGAATCCGTAATTCCTATCCGGTCATGTGAGACCAGCCTAAGGTAGATTGCTACCTTTTTATCACGTGACCGGCGACCACTCAACAAGGTCACTGCTCCAGGCTCTCGGCGACCATTGGTCGCTGGGAGTAAGGAGATTTTAGGTTTCCTGGGCTCCCCGACTCCTGCGCATGTGTCTGGTGTTTTGCCGGTGATCGGATGTGCAGAATCCGGGAAAGTTCACGGAGGAAGATCGCGTCGGGGTTCAAATACGGAGTCCTCCAGTAAAAAGTTTCATCTCCTCTCACCGATCGCATCGGTAAGGGGAGATTAAGCTTCACCTTTTTTTTAACTTTTACGTGATCACCATTATCCATTGGATAACGGCGAACACGTGATCAGGGACCGCTCACCGTGTTCCCCCGTGAAATCTCCAGGCTCTCGGCTAAGTTTCGTAGCCAGGAGCAGGGAGATTTTTAAATTACTCTGGCAATTCACGGCTTTTGCGCATGCATCTGCCATTTTAGGGACGGGCCCGTGCGCAGAAGCTGGGGTATGGTCCGCGGATAAATCCGGGGGCCTAAGGCCGCCTGCAGACGGCCGGGTCGGATGTGGCTGCGAGAATCCTCACAGCGGGATTCGACCCGAGCATCTGCGGAGTGCAGCGTGACACTCACCTGCTCCCGCGGCCCCGGCTCTTTCATGTCCCGGTTGCCGGGCAGCCGGCGCATGCGCAGAACGGAGCCTGCGGCCGGTGAGTGACGTTTTTGTGTGAAGCTCTGCGAGCCCCACACAGAAATAAAGCATGCCGCGATTTGTTTACAGCGCGAGATTTCGCGCGGTCAAATCGCGGCCATCTGTATAGGATTGCGTTTGTTAACGCAATCCTATGGCAGCTTCCAGGGGCGGAAATTCTGCAGGAATTTCCGCCTGTCTGCAGGCGGCCTTAGGTACGTCATTTCATCCTGCCTCACGGATTTGATCCGTGGGGGGAGATGAAACGTATGCTTTTTTAACTTTTTAAAACTTTTTTTTTTACTTTTTACTTTTTTACACCTTTTTTTACTTTAAATGATCACTGTTATCCGTTGGATAACAGTGATCACATTCTGGGTGACATCCCTCTGCTCCTGGCTACACATGGCAGCCAGGAGCAGAGGGATTTTGAATTTCCCGGGGCTCGAGACCCTCTGTGCACGAGCCCGATGATTGACATCGGGCAGGCATGCGCAGAAGGGGACCTTGGGTCCCAGGAGACCAGGACATTGCAGAGGACCCGAGGTGAGTATTTTCACCTCCCCCCATGGATGCGCAGAAGAGCAGCTGCGGGTCCGGGAGGACCAGATCAGCAGGGGACACATCGGAGAAGGCAGGTGAGTATTTTCAGCTGCCCTGATGGATCCGATCCATCAGGGCAGCTGAATGCTTAACTTTTTTGTACTTTTTTTTAACTTTTATGCGATTGGCGCTATCGATTGGATAGCGCCGATCGCAGTGCCGGGGGGGACTGCCCGCAGCCCGGGATGACAGCTCCATGCTGTCGGCTACCTGCGGGCACCAACAGCATGGAGCTGTCACGTCCAGAGCCTGAGGGGCATTAATCCTAAGAGGACGCATAATTCTACGTCCTCTAGGATTAAAGCCCACTGAGGCAGGACGTAGTTTCCCGATGAGGCCGTCACTAAGGGGTTGAACCTTTGTACATTCTGAGCTGAACAGTCCAATGGGCGGTCCTATCAGTGATTGGCAGCTACCCCTGTATGTGCAGTCATTCACAGATAGCTGTCAGTCACTGATAGAACTGCCCATTGGACTGTTCAGTTCAGAATGAGCCGTAATAAAATACAAGTTATACTTTCCCCATATAACTATATATCAGCCTGCTCAGCTCTTCCTGCTCTATAACATGCGGCCTGCAGTGTGGATAGCATGTTCCAGCTGGCAGACTCCCTTTAAGTAGGTATACCTTTTTTCACCCATTGACAATCACACAATGTACATGTACATCATACAGCCGTGGGTGGGTATATAGAAGCCTCACTCATAAGCTGAGCATGCTCCATACCTGGGGGATACAGACACTGCAGCTGATGTGAAGTCCTGCAGACCATACACTAATAGGAAACCAACATTTTTAAGTGCTTGTGCCTAAAGTATAAGATAAGATGAAAAACAAAGCGAGCCCTGAGGCCATCCTATAATAATCTCTGACGTTCCACTCACCGTGCTCACTATTCTTTCTCACTTGTATAGTGAATGCTGCACTCATCTTCTTCATTATGGGGTTAGATGTCTTGACTTCACACTTATAATCCCCAGAATCCTTCAGTGTTGCAGATGGAATATCATAGTTATTGGATGAGCCGAACTCCTGAATATTCCGTCCATCTTGGTAGAAGGCAAACTGCAGTACCGTGGTCAGCCTGAGGAGGCTAAGCTTTGTGTGACATGTCAGGGTCATGTGGTCACCTTCTGTTACTGATAGGGGTTTCACTGTTATTGTTGGGATGGAGAATAGTTCTAGAAGAGAAGTGAACATGAAGAAACATGACTGTGTACCTAAGCAGTGGACACTGATAATGGAATGTAAGAATATATATTCCCATCTCAAACACTTATGATATAGCCACAGGATATGCCTTATCCCCTTCCCACTATAGAACGTATAGTTACGTCCTGTGAGGTTGGGGTATGTATGAAGAGAGAATACAGAGCGGGCGCCGGCTTTTTCTTACAGCAGATATCGGGGGGCAACAGCTCCACTCAGCCGCTAGGCTGATTGGAGCCCTGAACAATGTTTGGGGGTCCCATATGGCCCGCTGCGAGGAGATCGCAGGTAGCTGTGTGGGTGTCCTGGCAGCCGGGGACCTTCTGAAAGGCCCCAGGGCCGTGTTGGCAGAATGTCTATCAAGCCGTGGGGTGGCTTGATAGACTGCCTGCCCAATTGCAGTATGACGTAATGCTGTGGCATTACATCATGCTGCACGAGTGATCAAAGCATCGCCAGTTATTGTCCTCTCTGGGGACTAAAAAAATAAAACAACAACAAAAAAGTTTTACTAATCCTTAAAAAAGAAAGTAATTAGAGTTCAACCCCCCCCCCCCTTGCCATATTTACAATAAAAGAATCAAAATTATAAAACAAAAATACATATTTGGTATCAATACATCCATAAAAGAAAGTCCTATTGATATTCGCATTACAAAAACAAAGCGATATTGCGATCACAAGTGTGAAGGCACCCTTACAGAGGGCTGTAGACAGAGCTGGGGGATGGTTGAGATTAGGAGGACACAGACAAAGAAAGCTACTATTACAGAGTGCTGTATGACAGAGAAAGGGATGGTGGAGATCAGGAGGACACAGAGGAGGGAAAACTACTATTACAGAAGGCTGTATGACAGAGGCGGGGGATGATGGAGATCAGGAGGGCGCACAACAAAGAAAACTACTATTACAGAGGGCTGAAGGACAGAGTCGGGGGATGATGGGAATCAGGAGAACGCAGAGCAGAAAAAGGCTGTATGACAGAGCTGGGGGATGGTGGAGATCAGGAGGGCGCAGAACAAAGAAAGCTACTATTACAGAGTGATGTATGACAGAGCCAAGGGATGATGGAGATCAGGACGACACAGAGCAGAGAAGGCTGTATGACAGAGTTGGGGGATGTTGGAGATCAGAAGAATACAGAGCAGAGAAAGCTACTATTACAGAGGGCTGTATGATAGACCCAGAGGATGGTGGAGATTGGGAGGACACAGAACAAAAAAAGCTACTATTACAGAGGGCTGTATGATAGACCCAGGGGATGGTGGAGATTGGGAGGACACAGAACAAAGAAAGCTACTATTTCAGAGGGCTGTATGACAGAGCCAGGGGATGATGGAGATCGGGAGGACACAGAGCAGAGAAAGCTACTATTACTAAGGGCTGTATGACAGCCAGGGGATGGTGAAGATCGGGAGGACACAGAGCAGAGATAGGTACTATTGCGCAGGGCTCTATTTCCAGGTGATTTTTTTGCTCTTATCAGCACTGACAGGGAACAGACCAGCAGCTACCTATAGAAAGGACTAGTTATTAGGATTATTTATAGTACCAGTATACTAATGACCACTTGTCTGTGAGTGACTGAGTGAATGAGTTATATGCTCCGCCTCTTATCATATAACGGTGATGTCATCACATGTTCTTTATCCCAGCCACGATTTCACCTCAGCGAGCAGCTGAATCACCGGAGCTTTGAGCTCTGCCTCTTATCACATGACATTGACGTCATCACAGGTCCTTCAATGTTTTGACCAACTCCAACAGTCATCACCAATCCTTTAGTGAGTTACATGTGATGATTTGATTCACTATATTATAAGTGGCAAATATTGAAGGGCCTGTGATGACGTCACCGTCATGTGATCAGGGGTGGAGCTCAGAGCTCCGGTGATTCAGCTGCTCGCTGAGGTGAAATCGTGGATGGGATGAAGGACCTGTAATGATGTCAACATGTGATCAGGGGCGGAGCTTGTGACTCGATGAAGGACCTGTGATGACATCACCATCATGTGATCGGGGCGCGGAGCAAGTAAATCACTCAGTCACTCATGGAAAAGTGGTTGTAAGTACTTTAATAAAAAAGCGGCGTAGTATTGAGTGGACGTGGTTATACTATAAAGACTCTAAAAAAGGAGATGTAAAGGGGGAGCTGCACTAGGAGAGACCAGCTAATTAGTGGAAATCATCACAGCCAGAAACTTGAATGTAGGAGAGCCTGCAAACTATGTATGAGGCTTTCTAAATGCATGAAAAGGAAAACTCAATGCAAAAGAACAGATAAGTGCATAATTATTTTTGCAGGGATCTACTAATATAGGTTTGCATTGATTTTTCATGCAAAAAAGTTTCCAAAACCTTTAATTATGTAATGATCACAATAAGTTAAATACCTACAGTGGTTCTTGGATAGCACAGCCCCGACACAGACGTAATTTTTTGCATGTCATTCCAGTGATGCCACCTTATACTTTGGTGCCTTTTATTTTTAATAAATTATGTGCTTTTATAATTTTTCTCTAGATTTTTATAAACTTTTATATTTTTTTATGAAGGCCTGATATTTTATTAATGTAGCTGCTATTAGTATTCCATTTGTTTTGTAAGTAGTCCTTGTTGGTATGTTGTAGATAACCATAATTACACATTTTTATAATGTGCGGTAGAAATAATGTGGATTGCATTACAAATATTACACAGAATAAGAGCTTTTTCTGTTATTCAGATTAGTGACTAGAGATGAGTGAGCCTACTCGGCCACGCCCCTTTTTCGCCCGAGCACCGCGATTTTCGAGTACTTCCGTACTCGGGCGAAAAGATTCGGGGGGCGCCCTGGGTGAGTGGGGGGTTGCAGCGGGGAGTGGGGGAGGAGAGGGAGAGAGAGAGGGCTCCCCCCTGTTCCCCGCTCCCCCACGCCTCCCCCCACCCCCCCTGAATCTTTTCACCCGAGTACTGAATCGCGGTGCTCGATCGAGTAATTACTCGAAACGAGTAGGTTCGCTCATCTCTATTAGTGACATAATATAGAAATTCCAGTGTTCACGTGAGTGCTGCAGCCCTTTCATTTGAGTGATCAGTGGAGGTCTCAAAACTTGGATCCCCACTGATCAAAACTTTTGGCATGTCAAATGTTTTTAAAAATGCAGTTACTCTTGAAATCTACTCAGCAATAATTAAAAGGATTGTGCCAAAAGCATAATCCCTTTTTTATATACCCTATTAGAGCATAAGAACATCATCATATGGAATCCTCCACTCAGGACCTCCACCTATAACCCAGAACAGAAAGCCGATTAATAAGAGAGTCTCCCGTTCTGGTGGACCTTATTGCCCTTCTACTATTACAGGGGGGCTTTTCGTGTGAACTGCTGCCCGGGGCCCGCATTCTCTGTGTACAAGTTGGCACAACCCTATTAAAGATAAATAATAAAGCCAAGTAGTTGTAAAACTTACTTCAGTCTGAAATGGAATTCGGTCTTACTTTACCTTGAACTGAAACAGAGATTTCATCTGTGTGTGTATAATATATTAGATGGTGTTTGACCTTCTTGCTACATTTATATTTGCTACTGGATGTCACGTCGACATTCTTAATATGTAATTCATCCTCAGGACCCCAGTTTTTTATAACCACAGCGTTCTTGTAAAATATAGTCTGCCCTGCTGGATATCCAGGGTAATGGTGGCATCGCAGAGTGAGGTTGTCTCCTTCATAAACATATGGCGGTGCCTGTAAGATAACATAGCCTAAAATGCAAAATAACGTGTATTAATAAAACCTATTTCCGTATGATATTGGAAGACATTCAAATTTTAATTCACTTGACTTTGTTGAAGAAGGGCTCAGGTTGAGTCGAAACGTGTTTGATACCGTTTCTTTAAAAAGAGTATTCCTATCTCAGCTTTTCATGCCCAAGATGGGAAAACCCGACTGTTCTATTCCAACTCCTTTCCGTAGCTCTCATTGAAGTGAATGGTACTTACGGAAATAGCGTTGGCATATCACTCTACTGTTGCCATAACTCTCTCCTCCTCCTCCCTCTCCCCTCCATGGACTTGATTTGCACACCATTTCAATGAGCCTGTGTACGTTCTCTTTTGCATGTGTAAATATGTAGTGTATTGGTGCACTTAAAAACATGCCAGAGCAGGCGAAAAACGCGGGCATAAGCGATTTATGGTTGTGCCAGCATTTGCACAACCGAAATACACTTACGTCCATGGGAATGAGCCCCAATAGTGACCCCCACAGTGGTCTCGGTAGTAATAGTGACCCCCATAGTGGCCCCAGTAGTAACAGTGTCCCCTATAGTGGCCCCAGTAGTAATAGTGACCACTATAGTAGTCCTAAAGATGCTTCCCAGCCAGAGGCCAATAGCAACCCTCCCATCGGATCAGGAATAGGTAATCTGGCATCCTGAGGTGCAGGTTTTATTGCAGAAAGTATATCTGGATACAGTTCTCCTGAACTGCTTCTCTATACTATTCAGCCGGCGGGGCTTTAAAATCCCCGCCTGCTGAATGATCTGCCTCTGATTGGTCACAGCCCTGACCAATCAGAGGCAGGTTTCACTCACACACCCATTCATGAATTCATGAATGGGTGAGTGACTGCTGCCTCTCAGTGCTGAGCCAATCAGGGGCAGGTCTGACTCACATCCATTCATGAATTCATGAATGGGTGAGTGACTGCTGCCTCTCAGCGCTGAGCCAATCAGGGGGCAGGTCTGACTCACACCCCCTTCACACCCACTGCAGGACGGCCGCGCGGAGCTCCGGCTGCCGGGAGAAGGTGAGTATATATATATATTTTTTATTTTTACACATTTTAGGATGAATTGCAGGGAAGGGCTTATATATTTAAGCCCTTCCCGACAATTCATCCCGGGCTCGCCCGCAGCGCATTGCTTTAAATGGAGCCGGCTCTATTGCCGTCTCCATTGAATGCAATGCGCTGGACAGCTCCGGCCCGTTTTTAATGAAACGCGGCTAGGAGCAGATTTTCGGGCGATTTGCGGGCGACTTGCGCGCACCGGTCACGCGATTTGCGGATGCGCATCCGTCATGCGATCCGCAAATCGCGTGAAAAACCGCCCGTGTGACTAAGGCCTTAGGCTGCAGAGTTATTCTAACTTTCTTAAGTGTCTGAGTTCTTTCTTCCGAATTAATTGCCCCTTGTGTCAGTTTTTGAAGCTGATAGGATGTAATGTACCATTACTTTATATACTATGTCATCATAGTCCTACTCACCGTTATAGACTTCGAGTCTGACAGGGTCACTTTTATCCCCACTGCTGCTCTGGCATTGGTAGTTTCCGCTGTGGGATGGTTGTGCAGATGATATTGAATATGTTTTTCCTGAGTCTACATAGTTACTGTCTTTGAACCAGTGATATGTGACATCTTCTTCTGCAGTAGGGTCCACATCACAGGTCATATTTACAGACTCTCCTTTGAATATCTTGTTCCAGTCTGGGTTAAAAGTCACCATGGGGCTGAGTACTGCTCCTGTAAAACAGAAAGCGGAGATGGCCGTGTTTGTAACTGGATAGAACACTACTGCCCCCTATGGATTAGAATGTAAGAATACAACAATAATACATTAACGAGTCATTATTATTATGAGAGACGTTTTTCCAGAGTTTTCCTTAAATTTGTGTTTTCTAGTACATCTAAGCCAAGGGTACACAACTTATGCCATGGGGCCACATCCGGTCCACAATGCTTTTCTGTTCGGCCAGCAACCATATCTACAACCTCCATATTTGGCACTCCAAAAAAGGAACAAATGAGTTGGAGATTTGGCTGCTGATGAGTGATTCTCTTTCTATTATTTATGGAAGTAGCAAAATGCTTAGTTAATTCTGTAACTGCTTTAACCCCTTGAGTGGCATGCCCGGAAATTTTCCGGGACCAGCTCCACTGCTCATAGCGACATAGCCCGGAAGATTTCTAGGCTATGTATCACTATGGGAGCTGCAGAGCACAATGCCACAAGCTGTGACAGTGTGCTCTGCATGCACTGTCCCACAGAGAGCAAAGCAAGGGCTTTGAAAAACCAGCAGAAGATATTGCCGATATGCCGGCAATCTCCTGCTTTGTTTACAGGTTGCCATAGAGACCATCGGCTTGTCAGAAGCAAGCCGATAGTCTCTGTGGCAGGGAGAGCTTGGTGCTTGGCTGTCAGAGGACAGCTAGGTACAAGCTCTTACAGCAGAGATCAGAGAAAACCTCCGATTTCTGCTGTGTTAACCCTTTACATGCTGCAGTCTATGTGACTGCAGCATGTAAAGGGCTGTCACTGCAGCATGTAAAGGGCTGTCACCATCAGACCCCCGGAATGTGATCAGGGGGTCCTGATGGGTCCCTGTGGAAGTCCCCTAAAGAGACAAAAAAAAAAAAAATTATAAAAAAAATTATAAAAACACCTGTCTCCCTTTACTTTGTAAAAAATCAAAAATACAATCACACATGTGGTATCCATGCGTTGTAATGACCCAGAGAAGGAAGTTAATACATTATTTAAACCCTTAACGACATGGCCCCTTTTTTTCTTTTTTCCCCATTTCTTTTTTTCCTTCCCCCTGTTTAAAAAATCACAACTTGTCCCGCAAAAAACAAGCCCTTATACGGCCATGTCAATGGAAAAATGAAAAAGTTATGGCTCTCGAGACGCAACTGCAAAATTAGTTGAACTTCAATTATTAGACCATTTTAAAAAACCATTTTTAGGAAACCCGCCACTCAAGGGGTTAAAGGGTTGTATCAGATTAGAAAAATATGGAC
The DNA here is from genome assembly GCF_035609145.1 of Eleutherodactylus coqui. Lineage (NCBI taxonomy): Eukaryota > Metazoa > Chordata > Amphibia > Anura > Eleutherodactylidae > Eleutherodactylus > Eleutherodactylus coqui. The sequence continues at coordinate 233,474,255 of NC_089842.1, forward strand.
AACTTCCTACAAGAGCATTGTCTTTTATGTCCATGGACGTTATCTGGTACTACAGCTCAGCCCCATTCAAATGAATAAGTCTGAGCTGCAGTACCACACAAAACCTGTGGACAAGAGTGGTGCCGTTTTTAGAAGAATACAGCCATTTTTCTCTAATCTGATACAACCCCTCTAAGATGGCTATTTATATTAAAGTTTATGTGCAGCAACCTCCTCGTCTCTAGAGCTCCAAATGGGGTAGTAAGGGACCCCCGTTTTCCAATAAGTGAGTCGCATTAATTAAACCTCTATCTATCAGATATTTATGACATATACTGCCAATATTTGATAAATGTCTCAGATGGGAATACCTCAAGCTTTATTTCGGCCCTTTAAAGTGATAAAATCTAAAAAAGGGAGAATAGAAAAAAGAAATGGTGGAACGACCCCAGCCAAAAAATACAAAAGGGAATAGAAAACTATGTTCTCTTTTCAAAGAATGATAGGTTAAAATTTTAGAATGAAGGGAAAATAATCCTGATATATAATAGGTGCAGCCAACCCCAAATAACATCATACCCGACTGATTATGTAAGATGTTTTTGCCTAATTTCTTTGTTTATTTATAAAACCAGCATAAATACACGTCTTTAGGTCAGCAGACCTCTTCTTCAGTATTTGTTGTGGACACACGTCTGGGCGATGGCGGGTATCTTTAAGAGAAGAGTTGGCAAAATCTGAAAATGTAACCGTCAGTGCTAATGGGGTGGGCATCTGTGAGCTAAGCCTTCTAAAGTTACCTCTGGAGGTATGTATCATGCACTCCTTTTTTAATGAGAAAGTTCAAAAATTTCCAGTCATTAATTGTAAAAAGCATAAACTCACCTACATTTTCCACCGTCAACACTGCAAAAGAAAGAACAGAATAAATAATGCTGTGAAACTGCTCCACATGTAGTGAGAGACTTTACTCAATATACGAGAATATAACTACTATAATACTGCCCTCTATGTGCACGAATATAACTACTATAATACTGCCCCTATGTACAAGAATATAACTACTGTAATACTGCTCCCTATGTACAAGAATATAACTACTGTAATACTGCTCCCTATGTACAAGAATATAACTACTATAATACTGCCTCCTATGTACAAGAATATAACTACTATAATACTGCCCCTATGTACAAGAATATAACTACTATAATACTGCTCCTATATACAAAAATATAACCACTATAATACTGCCCCCCTGTGTACAAGAATATAACTACTATAATACTGCTCCTATATACAAGAATATAACCACTATAATACTGCCCCCCTATGTACAAGAATATAACTACTATAATACTGCTCCCTATGTACAAGAATATAACTACTATAATACTGCCCCTATGTACAAGAATATAACTACTATAATACTGCTTCCTATGTACAAGAATATAACTACTATAATACTGCCTCCTATGTACAAAAATATAACTACTATAATGCTGCCCCCTATGTACAAGAATATAACTACTATAATACTGCCCCTATGTACAAGAATATAACCACTATAATACTGCTCCCATGTACAAGAATATAACTACTATAATACTGCCCCCCTATGTACAAGAATATAACTACTATAATACTGCCCCCTATGTACAAGAATATAACTACTATAATACAGCCTTCTATATACAAGAATATAGCTACTATAACACTGCCTCCTATGTACAAGAATATAACTACTATAATACTGCCCCCTATGTACAAGAATATAACTACTATAATACTGTCCCTATGTATAAGAATATAACCACTATAATACTGCTCCTATGTACAAGAATATAACCACTATAATACTGCCTCCTATGTACAAGAATATAACTACTATAATACTGCCTCCTATGTACAAGAATATAACTACTATAATACTGCCCCTATGTACAAGAATATAACTAGTATAATACTGTCCCCTGTGTACAAGAATATAACTACTATAATACTGCTCCTATGTACAAGAATATAACTACTATAATTATGCCTCCTATATACAAGAATATAACTACTATAATACTGCCTCCTATGTACAAGAATATAACTACTATAATACTGCCCCCTATGTACAAGAATATAACTACTATAATACTGCTCCTATGTACAAGAATATAACTACTATAATACTGCTCCCCTACGTACAAGAATATAACTACTATAATACTGCCCCTATGTACAAGAATATAACTACTATAATACTGCCCCCTGTGTACAAGAATATAACTTCTATAATACTGCCCCCCTATGTACACGAATATAACTACTGTAATACTGCCCCCTATATACAAGAATATAACCACTATAATACTGCCCCCCTATGTACAAGAATATAACTACTATAATACTGCTCCCTATGTACAAGAATATAACTACTATAATACTGCCCCTATGTACAAGAATATAACTACTATAATACTGCTTCCTATGTACAAGAATATAACTACTATAATACTGCTCCCTATATAAAATAATATAACTACTATAATACTGCCTCCTATGTACAAGAATATAACTACTATAATACTGCCTCCAAGCATAAACTCACCTACATTTTCCACCGTCAACACTGCAAAAGAAAGAACAGAATAAATAATGCTGTGAAACTGCTCCACATGTAGTGAGAGACTTTACTCAATATACGAGAATATAACTACTATAATACTGCCCTCTATGTGCACGAATATAACTACTATAATACTGCCCCTATGTACAAGAATATAACTACTGTAATACTGCCACCTATGTACAAGAATATAACTACTATAATACTGCTCCCTATATAAAATAATATAACTACTATAATACTGCCTCCTATGTACAAGAATATAACTACTATAATACTGCCTCCTATGTACAAGAATATAACTACTATAATACTGCCCCTATGTACAAGAATATAACTACTATAATACTGCTCCTATATACAAAAATATAACCACTATAATACTGCCCCCCTGTGTACAAGAATATAACTACTATAATACTGCTCCTATATACAAGAATATAACCACTATAATACTGCCCCCCTATGTACAAGAATATAACTACTATAATACTGCTCCCTATGTACAAGAATATAACTACTATAATACTGCTTCCTATGTACAAGAATATAACTACTATAATACTGCCTCCTATGTACAAAAATATAACTACTATAATGCTGCCCCCTATGTACAAGAATATAACTACTATAATACTGCCCCTATGTACAAGAATATAACCACTATAATACTGCTCCCATGTACAAGAATATAACTACTATAATACTGCCCCCCTATGTACAAGAATATAACTACTATAATACTGCCCCCTATGTACAAGAATATAACTACTATAATACAGCCTTCTATATACAAGAATATAGCTACTATAATACTGCCTCCTATGTACAAGAATATAACTACTATAATACTGCCCCCTATGTACAAGAATATAACTACTATAATACTGTCCCTATGTATAAGAATATAACCACTATAATACTGCTCCTATGTACAAGAATATAACCACTATAATACTGCCTCCTATGTACAAGAATATAACTACTATAATACTGCCTCCTATGTACAAGAATATAACTACTATAATACTGCCCCTATGTACAAGAATATAACTAGTATAATACTGCCCCTATGTAGAAGAATATAACTACTATAATACTGCTCCTATGTACAAGAATATAACTACTATAATTATGCCTCCTATATACAAGAATATAACTACTATAATACTGCCTCCTATGTACAAGAATATAACTACTATAATACTGCCCCCTATGTACAAGAATATAACTACTATAATACTGCTCCTATGTACAAGAATATAACTACTATAATACTGCTCCCCTATGTACAAGAATATAACTACTATAATACTGCCCCTATGTACAAGAATATAACTACTATAATACTGCCCCCTGTGTACAAGAATATAACTTCTATAATACTGCTCCTATGTACAAGAATATAACTACTATAATTATGCCTCCTATATACAAGAATATAACTACTATAATACTGCCTCCTATGTACAAGAATATAACTACTATAATACTGCCCCCTATGTACAAGAATATAACTACTATAATACTGCTCCTATGTACAAGAATATAACTACTATAATACTGCTCCCCTATGTACAAGAATATAACTACTATAATACTGCCCCTATGTACAAGAATATAACTACTATAATACTGCCCCCTGTGTACAAGAATATAACTTCTATAATACTGCCCCCCTATGTACACGAATATAACTACTGTAATACTGCCCCCTATATACAAGAATATAACCACTATAATACTGCCCCCCTATGTACAAGAATATAACTACTATAATACTGCTCCCTATGTACAAGAATATAACTACTATAATACTGCCCCTATGTACAAGAATATAACTACTATAATACTGCTTCCTATGTACAAGAATATAACTACTATAATACTGCCTCCTATGTACAAAAATATAACTACTATAATGCTGCCCCCTATGTACAAGAATATAACTACTATAATACTGCCCCTATGTACAAGAATATAACCACTATAATACTGCTCCCATGTACAAGAATATAACTACTATAATACTGCCCCCCTATGTACAAGAATATAACTACTATAATACTGCCCCCTATGTACAAGAATATAACTACTATAATACAGCCTTCTATATACAAGAATATAGCTACTATAATACTGCCTCCTATGTACAAGAATATAACTACTATAATACTGCCCCCTATGTACAAGAATATAACTACTATAATACTGTCCCTATGTATAAGAATATAACCACTATAATACTGCTCCTATGTACAAGAATATAACCACTATAATACTGCCTCCTATGTACAAGAATATAACTACTATAATACTGCCTCCTATGTACAAGAATATAACTACTATAATACTGCCCCTATGTACAAGAATATAACTAGTATAATACTGTCCCCTGTGTACAAGAATATAACTACTATAATACTGCTCCTATGTACAAGAATATAACTACTATAATTATGCCTCCTATATACAAGAATATAACTACTATAATACTGCCTCCTATGTACAAGAATATAACTACTATAATACTGCCCCCTATGTACAAGAATATAACTACTATAATACTGCTCCTATGTACAAGAATATAACTACTATAATACTGCTCCCTATGTACAAGAATATAACTACTATAATACTGCTCCCTATGTACAAGAATATAACTACTATAATACTGCTCCTATGTACAAGAATATAACTACTATAATACTGCCCCTATGTACAAGAATATAACTACTATAATACTGCCCCCTGTGTACAAGAATATAACTTCTATAATACTGCCCCCCTATGTACACGAATATAACTACTGTAATACTGCCCCCTATGTACAAGAATATAACTACTATAATACTGCCTGCTATGTACAAGAATATAACTACTATAATACTGCCTCCTATGTACAAGAATATAACTACTATAATACTGCCCCTATGTACAAGAATATAACTACTATAATACTGCCCCCTGTGTACAAGAATATAACTTCTATAATACTGCCCCCCTATGTACACGAATATAACTACTGTAATACTGCCCCCTATGTACAAGAATATAACTACTATAATACTGCCTGCTATGTACAAGAATATAACTACTATAATACTGCCTCCTATGTACAAGAATATAACTACTATAATACTGCCTCCTATGTACAAGAATATAACTACTATAATACTGCCCCCTATGTACAAGAATATAACTACTATAATACTGCTCCTATGTACAAGAATATAACTACTATAATACTGCTCCCTATGTACAAGAATATAACTACTATAATACTGCTCCCTATGTACAAGAATATAACTACTATAATACTGCTCCTATGTACAAGAATATAACTACTATAATACTGCTCCTATATACAAGAATATAACTACTATAATACTGCCCCTATGTACAAGAATATAACTACTATAATACTGCCTCCTATGTACAAGAATATAACTACTATAATACTGCTCCTATGTACAAGAATATAACTACTATAATACTGCCTCCTATGTACAAGAATATAACTACTATAATACTGCTCCTATGTACAAGAATATAACTACTATAATACTGCCTCCTATGTACAAGAATATAACTACTATAATACTGCTCCTATGTACAGGAATATAACTACTATAATACTGCCTCCTATGTACAAGAATATAACTACTATAATACTGCCCCTATGTACAAGAATATAACTACTATAATACTGCCCCCTGTGTACAAGAATATAACTTCTATAATACTGCCCCCCTATGTACACGAATATAACTACTGTAATACTGCCCCCTATGTACAAGAATATAACTACTATAATACTGCCTGCTATGTACAAGAATATAACTACTATAATACTGCCTCCTATGTACAAGAATATAACTACTATAATACTGCCCCCTATGTACAAGAATATAAGTACTATAATACTGCCTGCTATGTACAAGAATATAACTACTATAATACTGCCCCCTATGTACAAGAATATAACTACTATAATACTGCCCCCTGTGTACAAGAATATAACTTCTATAATACTGCCCCCCTATGTACACGAATATAACTACTGTAATACTGCCCCCTATGTACAAGAATATAACTACTATAATACTGCCTGCTATGTACAAGAATATAACTACTATAATACTGCCTCCTATGTACAAGAATATAACTACTATAATACTACCCCTATGTACAAGAATATAACTACTATAATACCGCCCCCTATGTACAAGAATATAACTACTATATTAATCTAATATAAATAAGCCTACATGCTTTTTCTTGCACCACACTTTGACCGCTTTCCTGTAACTTTGGTGTATGATTTTGGTGTTATTACATGACACACATGCTCACCGCTGCCGTAAAATCATTACATGTGAGTTTAATACATTCAGGGAGCTGTCAGACCGGTTGAATGTTATAATGTGAAGTCTATGGGTGGCGTCTTCAGGCATGTGCTGAATTGAGTTAAGTGTTACTAAGCAATGCAGCGTACACTGCTAAGCTGCAACATACACTGCCCAGCCAAGAGCGATACAGAGAGGGAGAGCAATAGAGAGAGTGAGAGAGCGATAGAGGAGTGAGACAGACAGGGAAAGAGCAATAGAGAGACAATGATAGAGAGAGAGCAACAGAGAAACAGTGAGAGCGATAGAGAGACTACGATAGATATACAGAGTGAGAGAGCGATAGAGTGAGAGAGACGGAGAGAGCAATAGAGAGACAATGATAGAGAGAGAGACAATGATAGAGAGACAGAGAGAGCAAGAGAGAGGGAGAGAGCGATAAAGGCAGAGTGATAGAGGCAGAGAGAGAGAGTGATGGAGAGACAACGATAGAGAGAGAGCAATGGAGAGACAGAGTGAGACAGCAACTAACCAAGCTGATTTAGAAATTCGCAACGACCACTTTTGAAACTTTTTATGTTCGCATAGCGAACATCGAGTCAATCTAGTAATAACAATCTTTACATATAGCGAAAAAGTGTTCCACATACAATATTCCACTTACAAAATAGGGGTACAGAAACAAAACCCCGGTTACATGTAGTAATCAATTGATGGAAACGGTAGGGGTGAGGGTCCTGCTCCACCGAGCTTACATACTACAGATAATGGGGTGATACAGGAGGTAAAGGGGTGGGAGATGTACACGGTAAGGCGAGGTGGAGAGTGAGGGGTGCTACACACATAAACGATGGTCAGACTTGAGTCGTATTGTGGCCAAATTGGTATGACTGCAGGGGGTGGTTGATAGCGGCTAGCAGGGATTGCAGTCACTAGGACAGGGAGAGTGTTATCAGGCGGAGTACGGAGGGGTTTGGTTTACATGTGGTATGTCTCCCTGAAAAGGTATGTTTTTAGAGCACGCCTGATGTTTTGTGTGTCGAGGATTGATGGATAGTTTTGTGTAGCGCATTCCAGAGGACCGGTGCTGCTCTGGAGAAGTTTTGGAGGCGGGAAAGAGAGGTTTGGGTTAATAGCGGAACTGAATCTGATTTCACTAGCGGAGCAAAGGGCGCAAGCTGGGTGATGGATTGAGATGAGAGAAGCAATGTATGGCGGCGGGGTGCTTTTCAAAATGTTGTGGATCGGGGTAGTGAGTTTGAATTGAATTCTATATTTGACGAATATAGAATTGACCGGCACAGGGCAGAGGCGTCCGAGTAGCGGCTGGACAGGAAGATGAGCCTGGCTGCTGCCTTCAGGATGGATTGGAGGAGGTAGAGTCTGGCACGGGGGAAGCCGATCAGCAGCGAGTTGCAATAATCGTTCCCAGAGTGGATGAGGGCAACAGTGTTTTTAGCGGGTCCGCGGTAAGAATGGGCAGATTCTTGCGATGTTCTTGAAGTGCAGGTGACACTTTTGGGTAAGAGATTGGATGTAGTGGGTAAAGGAGAGATTGGAGTTGAATATAACCTCCAGACAACGGGCGTGCCGGGAGTTATGGTGCCACAGACTGAGATGGAATTTAGGGCTGAGAAGTGAAAAGTGTCAAAGAGTCATTTAGGGTTGTGCGATAGTGAGGAGACGAGAGGTGAAGTAGACTTATTTGGCATGGTGGAGGACTAGGTTGTAGGTTCTAAGCATGAATTTGAAGTCGAGAAGGTCTATGAACTTTTACGACTTTCTTCACAGCCGTTAAGCACACCTTTAGCACCACCGGATGAAGCGCGTTTGAGACGTGGGCCAGGGTTGCCGCGGTCTGCATCGGATGGTTTGAGTCACAGGGAGTGCCGCTTCATCCAGGGCATGTTTAAGAATGGTGTAATGTGCGTCAGCCAGGTTGGGGGAGGAGAGAGATAGGAGGCAGAGAAAACTATAGGGTCTCAGCAAAGTTTTGGGTGTGAGCGGCCTGAAGGTTCCTGTAGGGTAGGTAGAAGGGTCTGGGGAGATGCTAGGGAGCTTGACAGAGAAAGAGAGGAGGTTATGGTCCAGGAGCGGGAGAGGGGAGTTAGTGAAGTGGGAAGCAGAGCAGAGCCGGAGGAAGGCCAGATGCAGAATATTGCCATCTCTGTGAGTGGGAGAGAATATAACTACTATACTACCGCCTCCTAAGGATCTAAACAAGTAGAAACATTTTCATAATTCTGTAAAATGACAGAAATCCTGGTACTTACATGTAAGGAATAGCAGTGATCTTGCATTCATGGTGACTGCCATAGTCTTTTGTGACGCTGCCAGTATGAAACTGAAAGCTGTAGTTTGGCTGTAAGCTTCTGCATTTTTGAGTAGAGAGGGGAGGGTTGTTTGCAGAAGTAAAGTACAATATCTTGTTGACACTAGCAGAGCAGGATGACAGTGTAACTTAAGGCCGTTTCACACAGAACATTATTGCTAAAACATCTGAACGAACTAACGACATTTTTGCATAAAATGACACATATGGACAATGTGAGTAAAAAGGTGCCGAAGCACTTCTTTCCTCCCCGTCTCCCTGCCACATACTGGACCTCTGACACATCCAAAAACCTTTGGAATTGTGTCACCCCCAGGCATCCTGCCGTGTTTAAGCCAGCCGAACAGGCGAAGGGGCTCGACCCCGAAACGCGTTTTCACTTGCTGTTTTTTTTGTATTTTGTTAAGTAATAAAAAAGAAGTGCTTTCACAATCACTTATTGGGCCTTAATCTTCTACTCTGTTTCCCCGAAAATAAGACGCGTCATATTAATTTTTGCTCCCAAATATGCGCTACGTCTTATTTTCAGGGGGTGTCTTATTTCGTCGCGGCAAATCCGTCTGTGGCCGCTAGTCCCTCAATTGGCCAGCTTTGTGGACGAAATTTCTCAGAAATCTCATCCACATGGGACAGCAAATCTGTCACGGCAAAGCTGGGAGAAGCCAGTGTTGTGGTGCGGATTCACTGGCCACAGAAACGGAAAAACGTGCAGCCAGGTCACTTCAAAACAAGCGGCTGAGTGCCGTGGGTTTTGAAGCAGCGCTTTCCCGGCGGAAATCTCGCTGTTTATCGCTGTGGCCAAACTGCGAGATTTCCACTGGAAATACGCTCTGTGAGAACCCAGCCTTAAGAATCACACACAGGTTGCCATAAAATAAGGGCTGTAAAGTAACGTACCTGTCTGCAGACAGAAGTTCCTGTACCACTTGTAAGCAGGGATGGTATTGCAGCTTCCGGCCACCAGGGGGAGCTCATCACAGCAGACATGTACAGCAGGAACTGAACGTACAGTATGGACTTTTCTAGCCAGCAAGGGGAGCTCACAACAGCACACTTGTACAGCACAGCAGGGACAGGATAACAGCAGACTGTCTGCAGATCTACCTATAAATCTGGAGACAACGGGGATGGCAGCAGGGGACAGGCCTCTTAACTTGTCTGCACACTTTACTATGCCTTACTATCAGGGGGTGCCTTATATTTGGGACTTCTGCAAATTTCAGGGGGTGTCTTATTTTCAGGGGGTGCCTTATTTTCGGGGAAACACGGTAGTAGCTTAGAGTGTTGCCCCTTCACACCAGTATTTTTCCACACTCTTTTCGACATACAGATAATGGCTGTTAAGCGGTGCGGCTTATCAGAGCTGATGCGGGCAGGTGTCGGCTGTAAGAAACAGCCGTCACCCGCGTTGAATGGAGTGAGGTCGACGCACGATCCCCCTCCATACATACCCAGAAAAGATGTAGGACGTAACTATACGTCCTGTGTCGTTAAGCAGTTAAAGATGTGTTGAAAATATTTGGGAGCTTTCTACCCATGTCAAGGACTATATAATTGACTTAATCTCCAGTAGAGTATACTTTGTCAGTGGCTAAGGGTCCTTTTACATAGGACAACCTGTTGGGTGTAGATGCCGACAGATCATCCCAGCGATCATCATTTCTGTGCTTTTCTACAGGAACAATCATGGCTCAGTGAATGGAAGAGAAGCGGACTGGAGATCGTGCCCACCCACCCGCCTCCATTCACAGAAAACAGGCAGTTGTTCATAGATGAGCGACTGCCTGTTTACACAGCCAATCGCCGTTCAGTTTTTATGCCTGCAGAGACTGAACAATGAACTATTTAATTGTTTATTGTACTGTCTGTGCATGCTTTTGCATTCAGATTCTCGCTGATCACATTCCTACAAAGAAGACATCTCATTAAGCATAAGCTAAGCGATACTGATTGTCTGGTAGGTCATCCAACACTTTAGAAACCTAATCTGGCAATAGAGATCAGAGAAAAAACTTTGACCATAATAAACTCTTCTGGCCGACTATTCCGTCTCAATGGATTGTCACCTTGTCGTGGTGCGGGGGCTTGCGTTTTCCAGTGAACATGTGGGCAAAAGCCACCTGAGTCAAGTGACCCCAGAAGGGCCTCCCTGGGCGGTAAGGCCACAGGGGAGGAACCAGACTAAGCACAATCTGAAGTCCTCAATAGACTAAGAGGAAAAAACGTTAAGCCAACCCTTGTTGGGACCGTCTTGCACTTGGAAACCGATGTACCCACTGCGAAAGAACCTGCGGATCAAGAGTAGGTTTCTTTAGTCACCTACAGACCCACCGGTAAGCTCCTATGCTTGGAAGGCAATCATGCTCGGAAACGAGTTCTAAACTATAATGATGATGATTTTGGCCGACTTTCAGATAATGTTTGATATTGATGACCTATGCTCCTTTGGGGTTTCCATGTATGCGGAGAACATGTTACACTCCTAACACCACAGGGCATATATTTACATCATGGGTGTACGGGGAGTGGGATCGCGAGGTGATCTTGCTTCATACAAGTATAGTGACTCGAAGGGTACTGCAGGGTAGTCAGATACTCAGACGTTCTTAATACATGTCTGTGAGCTCCTGTTGAGACATAGAGGGTATAGTACGGGAGAGAGACCTTGTCTTTCCTCTAATTCATTTGCAGATAGAATCTACTCTGCTCGGCAACAGCTTGCTTCAGATTGCCTTTTTTGTCAGTAATTTCCCTGGCTGGTAGAGGGAGGAGGGGTTGTGAGAAATTGGGGAAAATGAGCAGGGTGAGGCAGGAAGTGAGCAAGAGTTAGGAGAAGAAGTGCGGGAAAACTACAGGAAGTGAAGGAGGAGTTAGAAGGAGGAGTCGTCCGGAGGTGGTGCGCAGTGCTTCAGCTGTTAGCAAGCTACCGGAGTATGAGAGAGGGAGGAAAGGAGACAGAAAGCAATGCATTGTGGAGGACAAGACCTGAGTACAATCTACACAACAGTAGAGATGAGCGAACGTACTCGTTTCGAGTAATTACTCGATCGAGCACCGCGATTTTCGAGTACTTCAGTACTCGGGTGAAAAGATTCGGGGGGCGCCGGGGGGGGCGGGGGGAGGCGTGGCGGAGCGGGGGGTAGCAGCGGGGAACTAGGGGGAGCCCTCTCTCTCTCCCTCTCCCCCCCACTCCCCGCTGCAACCCCCCACTCCCCCACGGCGCCCCCCGAATCTTTTCGCCCGAGTACGGAAGTACTCGAAAATCGCGGTACTAGGCTGAAAAAGGGGCGTGGCCGAGTACGCTCGCTCATGTCTACACAACAGTGAGTAGAAAAAAAAGGATAAAATAGATTTTTATTTTCCAATAGAAATCTATAGGTGTACGTTAAACCACGGCTGCAACATACAATAGAAGCAGAAACCAAAAAACGGCAACGGCACTCGTAATACATTTACTATCAGGGGTATACAAACCTATAATCAATACTCTAACCACATGAAATAATGCAAGGTTCTTGGTATATAATTTGATCAAATTACATTGGCCCATCTACCAACGTCCAGGTGACCAAGCTTTCAGATGGGTAGATGGGCCAATGTAATTTGATCAAATTATATACCAAGAACCTTGCATTATTTCATGTGGTTAGAGTATTGATTATAGGTTTGTATACCTCTGACAGTAAATGTATTACAAGTGCTGTTGCCGTTTTCTGGTTTCTACACAACAGTGAGTGTAATTTGCCCCTGAGAACACCCAGTGTTCAGAAACGTACCCATTGTGGCCCTAATCTGCTTACAGGACCCATGGCAAGGCCTATAAAGGAGGGAACACCCGTTGGATTTCAGGGCACAACTGAATACATTCCAGGCCCCATTGCTTATTTGTACGGAATAAAAATTGACTCCCTAAAAATCCCCCCCCCCACCTCTCCGCGCCCATTTCGGCGTTCGCAAATCTTAGATAAAAGTAATAATGTGAACTGTGTGCTATTTCCAAAGACAGGGGTAATTACGGAGGCTGGTTGGAATGGGCCTATGGGGCAATAAAACCGGTATCCCCCCTCCTTTCATGCTTTTTGGGGGTCATTTCTTGACCTCAGTGGCGGGTATGGGGTGTAAAAAGTGGCGTTCCATGAGTCTCCGTAAGCTTCATGAGGTGCGGCGGTCTCACATAGAAGGCGCTCAACAAGGTGCTCCTGGAACTGCATGAAGGCGAGCGTTCCCAGGGCTTCTTGTAAATTACGTATTACAGGTAGCGGTCTGAATAACGCCGGGCTCACGCAGCCGTAGGCGGAATCCTCTTGTGGAGGCCCGCAGCGGATCCCAGCTGTGAGCCGGCTGTGACCCTGCGTACGGCTGCGTAATGTACTGCGCATAACTGCCTACTCACACAGGCGGTCATGCGCAGTACCTTTTTTTGTTTGTACTTCTCGTACCGTCGCTTATCGATGACCCGGGCACCCGCAGCCCGTACACAATGTAGTTACGTATGGGCTCCGGGTATATCCGCGACCATGGAGCACAATGGGCTCTATATTGCGGATATCCGCGGTAAAATAGAACCTGCTGCGTTCTCTTTTCTGCGAGTAGATTACACAATTCCAACCCGCTAATGTGAGCGGAATTGTGTAATCCAATGCGATTGATCTGCGTATTACCACGGATCAGACGCATGCGGAATCCGTAATTCCTATCCGGTCATGTGAGACCGGTCTAAGGTAGATCGCTACCTTTTTTCCACGTGAACGGGGACCGCTCAACAAGGCCACCCGTCACTGCTCCAGGCTCTCCAGGGAGCAAGGAGATTTTAAGTTTCCTGGGCTCCCCGACTTCTGCGCATGTGTCCGGTGTTTTGCCAGCGGTCGCATGTGCAGAATCCCAGTAGGTTCACGGATGAGGATCGCGTCGGGGTGCAAATACGCAGGCCTCCGGTAAAAAGTTTCATCTCCTCTCACCGATTGCATTGGTGAGTGGAGATGAAACTTCAATTTTTTTTTAAAGACTTTTACGTGATCGCCATTATCCATTGTATAACGGCGAACACGTGACCAGGAACCGCTCACCGCGGCCCCCCGTGAAATCTCCCGGCTCTTGGCTCAGTTTTGTAGCCTGGAGCAGGGAGATTTTCAATTATCCTGGCAATCCACAGCTTTTGCGCATGCGTCCGCCATTTTGGCGACGGGCATGTGTGCAGAAGCTGGGGTAAGGTCCGCGGATAAATCTGGGGGCCTTATGTACGTACTTTCATCCTCCCTTACGGATATGATCCGTGAGGGAAGATGAAACGTACGCTTTTTAAACTTTTTAAAACTTTTTTTACTTTTTTTTTTTTTACTTTTTCACACTTTTTTTTTAACTTTACATGATCACTGTCATCCATTGGATGACAGTGATCATGTCCCCAGTGACATCCCTCTGCTCCGGGCTACACATGGCAGCCAGGAGCAGAGGGATTTTGAATTTCCCGGGGCTCGAGCCCCTCTGTGCACGCGCCCGATGTCAATCATCGGGCGCGCATGCGCAAAGGGGGACTTCGGGTCCCGGACCATCAGGACATCGGGGAGGACTTAGGTGAGTATTTTCACCTCCCCTCATGGATCCGATCCATGAGGGGAGGTGAAACTAGCACTTTTTTTAAACTTTTTAAACTTTTTCGCGATCACCGCTATCCATGGATAGCGGCGATCGCGGGCCCGGGGACCGCTCACCGCGGTCCCCGGTAACACCTCCTGGTTCCCGGCTACCTTCAGGATCCGGGAGCCAGGACGTTTGGAATTTGCCGGGGGCTCCCGGGCTTCTGCGAATGCACGTGACGTAATCGTCTGGCGCGCATGCGCAGAAGGCCGCCAATGGGGCCGGGAGGACTAGATCTTCAGCGGCCAGCGTGGAGAAGGCGGGTGAGTATTTTCAGCTGCCCTGATGGATCCGATCCATCAGGGCAGCTGAATATCTATCTTTTGGGGCACTTTTATTTACTTTTTTGCTATTTACTTTTATTTACTATCCATTGGATAGTGCCGATCGCAATGCCGGGGGATGGGGGGGGGTCCCCGCAGCCCGGGATGACAGCTCCATGCTGTCGGCTACCTGCGGGCACTGACAGCATGGAGCTGTCACGTCCAGAGCCCACGGGGCTTTATTCTCTGCAGGACACATGTTTTTACGTCCTCAGAGAATAAATCCCACAGGAACAGTTCAATAGCTGAATCTTCCATCTGCTATCCGACCTATTCCACATTCAGATAGTTTACCAGTTTCTACTCCACCCCAACATTATGAGCTTGAGGTAGAAAATGAAGAAAGTGGGGAAAAAGAAGAACCCAACAAGCCTTCCACATTCTATGACCCTGACTTTGAGGTAAAAGATGATACATTACACAAACTGAGTCAAGCGGCATTGAGTGATCTCATTCGAAACCTTGACTTGTCTATCCAATTATATATACTACTCTATCCATCAATATATACTACTCTATCTATTAATATATACTTCTCTGTCCATTAATATATACTACTCTATCCATTATTATATACTTCTCTGTCCAATAATATATACTTCTTTGCAACAAAGACTTCATACTGCGCAGAAAGTCTTCAATAAACATCGGCACCAGCCGCACCCTCAGACCACAGAAACCAAATCCCTGCCGCTGCTCTGCCTTCATGTAAATTAACCAGCATAACATGTTCAGACCTGCACAGCAGTGAGTGGGGAGGCTGTGACCTACAACGGACAGCGTTGGTAAGACAGTTTGGCCAACAGAAGATTTAACCCCTTAGTGACCAAGCCTGTTTGCGCCTTAGTGACGGAACCAAATTTTGGAAATCTGACATGTGTCACTTTAACATGGAATAACACCGTAAAGGTTTTGCATATCCAAGTGATTCTGACACTGTTTTTTCGCCACATGTTGTACTTCAGTTAGGTGGTAAAAATAGGTGATAGAATTTGTGTTTATTTATTAAAAGTGCCAAAATTGGGGAAAGTTTGAAAATTTTTTCATTTTTTCACATTTTCAAATGCAATATCTCAAATATGTGCAAACATATTGTACACATTTTTGATGATACATATATTTCCATCTGTTTACTTTATTCTGAATGCAACTTTGAAAATTTTAGTTTTTTTTAACGATTTAGAAGACGTACAAATGTAACATAGATTATCAACATTTTGAAGAACACTTTGTTTTCCTACACCAAGCCAAGGTTGCAATCATTGGTGTCAGAATGATAGATACCTCCCACAAATGACCCCATTTTAAAAACTGCACCCCTTAATGTATTCTCTGAGGGGTGTCAGGAGTATTTTGACCCCACTGTTTCTTTTCAGGAGTCAATGCAATTTAGAGGAGAAAAAATTAAATTTCATATTTTTGCAAATATGTCATTTTAAAGACAGGATTTTTTCCATAGTGCCCATGAAAATGAGGATTTGCACCCAAAATGGAAACCTCTGTTTGTCCTGTGTTCAGAAACATACCCATTGTGGCCCTAATCTTCTGTCTGTAGGCACAACAGGGCCCTAAGTGAAAAGAGCAGCCGGTGGCTTTCAGAGCAGACATTTTGCTTGAAGGTGATTTAGGCCCCATTGCCCACTTGTAGAGCCCTTGAGCGGCCAAAACGATGGAGAACCCCCACAAATGACCCCATTTTGAAAACTAGACCCCTTAACGAACTCATCTAGGGTTGCACTATGTATTTTGACCCCACAGTTTTTGAATGAATGAATGTAAGCAAAGCAGAAGAAAAAAAATTACAATTTTCATTTTTTTTGGCAATCGTGTATTTGCACACAAATGGATGAAGACTTTTACCCCAAGGTGGATCCCCCTGTTTGTCCTGTGTTCCTAATCTTATGTCTGTATGCACAACGGGGGCCCAAACCAATTGGAACATCAAACTGCAACTGTCTTAAATTTTATGTGATCGCCATTATCCGTTGTTTAATGGTGATCACGTGACCAGCGACCGCTCACCACGGCCCTTGGTCACTGTTTCATGCTCTCGGCTACGTTTAGTAGCCAGGAGCTAGGAAAATTTAAATTTCCTGGGCCCTCCCCAGCTTCTGCGCTTGCGTCCACCATTTTGGCGACGGGTGCATGCGCCAAAGATGGGGAAAGGTCCGTGAATAAAGATCCCATCAGGGGACATTTCCAGAGGCCTTAGGTAAGTAATTTCACCTCCCCTCATGGATCAGATCCACGTTCGGTACGTTCGGTAGCCAAGAGCAGGGAGATTTTATATTATCCCGGCAATCCGCGGCTTTTTGCACATGCGTCCGCCATTTTGGCGAAGGGCATGTGCACAGAAGCCAGAGTAAGGTCTATGGATAAATCCGGGGGTCTTAAAGACTTATTTTCATCTCCCCTCACGGATATGATCCACGAGGGGAGATGAAACAAACTTTTTTGGATAACATTGGATAACAGCGATTGTGTGACCGGGAACAGCATACAGCGGCTGCTAGTGACAGCTCAGTGCTCTTAGCTACTCATACTAGCTGGGAGCAGGGAGTCTGGCGCACATGTGCAAATGCCGGTGTCAGGTCCTGGAGGACGAGAACGCTGCGGGACATCGCGGGGGACAGGGGTGAGTATCCTCAGCTCCCCATAGGGAAAGCTGAAACTTCAACTTTTTTCAACTTTTCATTGACTTACCGGCGTTTGCGTGACCAAGGGGGGCATCTTCCCACAGCCCCCCATGACAGCTCCAGGTTGTCAGCTACTTCCAGGAGCAGGCAGCCTGGAGCTATTACTTCCAGAGCCTGCAGGGCTTTAATCCCCAGAGGATGCATGTTTTTACATCCTCGGGGATTAAAGCCCACTTAGGCAGGGCGTAAAAACACTATGGGGTGGTCAGTAAGGGGTTAATATAACTGGGGTGCGGATAATTTTTGACTTGTTCTCATAGATAGACAGATATGTAAATGTAAACCGCATTAACTTTTCCTTCTTCAGTGGTTTCACACGAGCGTCAAACCTCTGTTCAGGGCTTCCGCCTCTCTGTTCCGTTTTTGGAGCAGAAAAATGGAAGTAAAATTAACTAATCGGTTTTTTTTCCTCATTGATTTCAGTGGTTTTGAAAAAAAAACTGACTGCTTTTATTTTGGTTCTTTTCCATTTTAATTCGTTTTTTTTTATAGAAACAAAAACGCAGCAGACTGATCCAAGGCCACACAAAGATGGGAGCGCATGTGTTTGCCTCCGTATCTTCTCCTTATTTTAGAAAGAAGTAACATATAGCAGAAAGATGAATAACAATGTACACAGAAGGTGACAATACAGATAAATGGATCCGATCAGTCATAGGACACCGTAAGGACTAATTATCAGCATCCTTCATGACATTCTCTCCATCCACAGGATACTTTATCTATACAGACCTTCTGGTTGGGCACCAAACATCTAATATAAATAAGCCTACATGCTTCTTCGTGCCCAACACTATGACCCCTTTGCTGTAACTTTGGTGGATGATGTTGGTGTCATTAGATGACACACATGCTCACCGGTGCCGTGAAATCATCAAATGTGAGTTTAATACATTCATGGACTGTCAGGCGGGTTGAAAGTTACAATGTTAAGTCTACGGGCGGCGCTGCTGTGCTTCAGGCATGCGCTGGAATGAGTGAAGCGTTGCTAAGCAATGCAGCGTACACTGCTAAGCTGCTCCACACACTGCCCAACCAAGAGCGATAGAGAGACAGGAAGAGCGATAGAGAGAATGAGAGAGCGATAGAGAGACAATGATAGAGACATACAGAGAAAGAGAGCAATAGAGAAACAAAGTGAGAGAATGATAGAGGCAGAGAGAGAGCCATAGAGAGACAAGCAGAAAGAGAGAACGATAGAGAGACAGAGATGGCAATAGAGAGAAACAGATAGAGAGACAGAGAAACAGAGAATGAGAGCGTAGAGAGACAGAGAGCAATAGACAGAGAGAGTGATAGAGAGACAGAAATAGCAAAAGAGAGACAGAGAGAAACACAGAGAGAACGATATACAGAAAAAGACCCATACAGAAAGAGAGTGATAGACAGAGAGTGACAGACACAGAGAGCGATAGAAAGACCCAGAGAAAACGATAGTGAGACCCAGAGAAAGTGAAAGAGAGAGAGCGATAGAGAGAAAGAGTGAAAGAGAGACAGAGCGATAGAGAGACAGAGTGATATAGAGACAGAGAGAGCGATAGAGATTTACCAATCAGCCATAACTTCCTGCCTAATATAGTGTCAGTCCCCTCATAGCTGTATATCAGCTCTGACCCATCAAGGCCTGGATTCCACAAGACCTCAAAGTGTCCTGTGGTATCAGCTCAGACCCACAAAGTGTCCTGTGGTATCAGCTCGGACCCACAAAGTGTCCTGTGGTATCAGCTCAGACCCACAAAGTGTCCTGTGGTATCAGCTTGGACCCACAAAGTGTCCTGTGGTATACGCTCGGACCCACAAAGTGTCCTGTGGTATACGCTCGGACCCACAAAGTGTCCTGTCTTATCAGCTCAGGACCCACTAAGTGTCCTGTGGTATCAACTCGGACCCACAAAGTGTCCTATGGAATCAGTTCGGACCTACAAAGTGTCCTGTGGTATCAGCTTGGACCCACAAAGTGTCCTGTGGTATCAGTTAGGACCTACAAAGTGACCTGTGGTATCAGCTCGGACCCACAAAGTGTCCTGTGGTATCAGCTCGGACCCACAAAGTGTCCTGTGGTATCAGTTCGGACCCACGAAGTGTCCTGTGGTATCAGCTCGGACCCACAAAGTGTCCTGTGGTATCAGCTCAGGACCCACTAAGTGTCCTGTGGTATCAACTCGGACAAACAAAGTGTCCTATGGAATCAGTTCGGACCTACAAAGTGTCCTGTGGTATCAGCTCGGACCCACAAAGTGTCCTGTGGTATCAGTTCAGACCTACAAAGTGACCTGTGGTATCAGCTCGGACCCACAAAGTGTCCTGTGGTATCAGCTCGGACCCACAAAGTGTCCTGTGGTATCAGTTCGGACCTACAATGTGTCCAGTGGTATCAGCTCGGACCCACAAAGTGTCCTGTGGTATCAGCTTGGACCTACAAAGTGTCCTGTTGTATCAGCTCAGACCCAAAAAGTGTCCTATGGTATCAGTTCAGACCTATAAAGTGTCCTATAGAATCAGTTCGGACCTACAAAGTGTCCTGTGGCATCAGCTCGGACCCACAAAGTGTCCTGTGGTATCAGCTCAGACCCACAAAGTGTCCTGTGGTATAAGTTCAGCCCCACAAAGTGTCCTGTATCAGCTCAGGACCCACAAAGTGTCCTGTATCAGCTCAGGACCCACAAAGTGTCCTGTGGTATCAGCTCAGGACCCACAAAGTGTCCTGTGGTATCAGCTCAGGACCCACAAAGTGTCCTGTGGTATCAGCTCAGGACCCACAAAGTGTCCTGTGGTATCAGCTCAGACCCACAAAGTGTCCTGTGGTATACGCTCGGACCCATTAAGTGTCCTGTGGTATCAGCTCAGACCCACAAAGTGTCCTGTGGTATCAGCTCGGACCCACAAAGTGTCCTGTGGTATACGCTCAGACCCACAAAGTGTCCTGTGGTATACGCTCGGACCCACAAAGTGTCCTGTGGTATACGCTCGGACCCACAAAGTGTCCTGTGGTATACGCTCGGACCCACAAAATGTCCTGTCTTATCAGCTCAGGACCCACTAAGTGTCCTGTGGTATCAACTCGGACCCACAAAGTGTCCTATGGAATCAGTTTGGACCTACAAAGTGTCCTGTGGTATCAGCTTGGACCCACAAAGTGTCCTGTGGTATCAGTTAGGACCTACAAAGTGACCTGTGGTATCAGCTCGGACCCACAAAGTGTCCTGTGGTATCAGTTAGGACCCACAAAGTGTCCTGTGGTATCAGCTCAGACCCACAAAGTGTCCTGTGGTATCAGCTTGGACCCACAAAGTGTCCTGTGGTATACGCTCGGACCCACAAAGTGCCCTGTGGTATCAGCTCGGACCCACAAAGTGTCCTGTGGTATCAGTTAGGACCTACAAAGTGACCTGTGGTATCAGCTCGGACCCACAAAGTGTCCTGTGGTATCAGCTCAGACCCACAAAGTGTCCTGTGGTATCAGCTTGGACCCACAAAGTGTCCTGTGGTATACGCTCGGACCCACAAAGTGTCCTGTGGTATCAGCTCGGACCCACAAAGTGTCCTGTGGTATCAGCTCGGACCCACAAAGTGTCCTGTGGTATCAGCTCGGACCCACAAAGTGTCCTGTGGTATCAGCTCGGACCCACAAAGTGTCCTGTGGTATCAGCTCAGGACCCACTAAGTGTCCTGTGGTATCAACTCGGACCCACAAAGTGTCCTATGGAATCAGTTCGGACCTACAAAGTGTCCTGTGGTATCAGCTCGGACCCACAAAGTGTCCTGTGGTATCTGTTCAGACCTACAAAGTGACCTGTGGTATCAGCTCGGACCCACAAAGTGTCCTGTGGTATCAGTTCGGACCTACAATGTGTCCAGTGGTATCAGCTCGGACCTACAAAGTGTCCTGTTGTATCAGCTCAGACCCAAAAAGTGTCCTATGGTATCAGTTCAGACCTATAAAGTGTCCTATAGAATCAGTTCGGACCTACAAAGTGTCCTGTGGCATCAGCTCGGACCCACAAAGTGTCCTGTGGTATCAGCTTGGACCCACAAAGTGTCCTGTGGTATCAGCTTGGACCCACAAAGTGTCCTGTGGTATAAGTTCAGCCCCACAAAGTGTCCTGTATCAGCTCAGGACCCACAAAGTGTCCTGTGGCATCAGCTCAGGACCCACAAAGTGTCCTGTGGTATAAGCTCAGACCCACAGAGTGTCCTGTGGTATCAGCTCAGGACCCACAGTGTCCTGTGGTATCAGCTCAGGACCCACAGTGTCCTGTGGTATCAGCTCAGGACCCACAAAGTGTCCTGTGGTATCAGCTCAGGACCCACAAAGTGTCCTGTGGTATCAGCTCAGGACCCACAAAGTGTCCTGTGGTATCAGCTCAGGACCCACAAAGTGTCCTGTGGTATCAGCTCGGACCTACAAAGTGTTCTGTGGTATCAGCTCGGACCTACAAAGTGTCCTGTGGTATCAGCTCGGACCTACAAAGTGTCCTGTGGTATCAGCTCGGACCCACAAAGTATCCTGTGGAATCAGCTCGGACCCACAAAGTGTCCTGTGGTATAAGTTCAGACCTACAAAGTGTCCTGTGATATCAGATCGGACCCACTAAGTGTCCTGTGGTATCAGCTCGGACCTACAAAATGTCCTGTGGTATCAGCTCGGACCCACAAAGTGTCCTGTTGTATCAGCTCGGACCTACAAAGTGTCCTGTGGTATCAGCTCAGACCCACAAAGTATCCTGTGGAATCAGCTCGGACCCACAAAGTGTCCTGTGGTATCAGCTCAGGACCCACAAAGTGTCCTGTGGCATCAGCTCAGGACCCACAAAGTGTCCTGTGGTATAAGCTCAGACCCACAGAGTGTCCTGTGGTATCAGCTCAGGACCCACAGTGTCCTGTGGTATCAGCTCAGGACCCACAGTGTCCTGTGGTATCAGCTCAGGACCCACAAAGTGTCCTGTGGTATCAGCTCAGGACCCACAAAGTGTCCTGTGGTATCAGCTCAGGACCCACAAAGTGTCCTGTGGTATCAGCTCAGGACCCACAAAGTGTCCTGTGGTATCAGCTCGGACCTACAAAGTGTTCTGTGGTATCAGCTCGGACCTACAAAGTGTCCTGTGGTATCAGCTCGGACCTACAAAGTGTCCTGTGGTATCAGCTCGGACCTACAAAGTGTCCTGTGGTATCAGCTCGGACCCACAAAGTATCCTGTGGAATCAGCTCGGACCCACAAAGTGTCCTGTGGTATAAGTTCAGACCTACAAAGTGTCCTGTGATATCAGATCGGACCCACTAAGTGTCCTGTGGTATCAGCTCGGACCTACAAAATGTCCTGTGGTATCAGCTCGGACCCACAAAGTGTCCTGTTGTATCAGCTCGGACCTACAAAGTGTCCTGTGGTATCAGCTCAGACCCACAAAGTATCCTGTGGAATCAGCTCGGACCCACAAAGTGTCCTGTGGTATCAGCTCAGGACCCACAAAGTGTCCTGTGGCATCAGCTCAGGACCCACAAAGTGTCCTGTGGTATAAGCTCAGACCCACAGAGTGTCCTGTGGTATCAGCTCAGGACCCACAGTGTCCTGTGGTATCAGCTCAGGACCCACAGTGTCCTGTGGTATCAGCTCAGGACCCACAAAGTGTCCTGTGGTATCAGCTCAGGACCCACAAAGTGTCCTGTGGTATCAGCTCAGGACCCACAAAGTGTCCTGTGTTATCAGCTCAGGACCCACAAAGTGTCCTGTGGTATCAGCTCGGACCTACAAAGTGTTCTGTGGTATCAGCTCGGACCTACAAAGTGTCCTGTGGTATCAGCTCGGACCTACAAAGTGTCCTGTGGTATCAGCTCGGACCCACAAAGTATCCTGTGGAATCAGCTCGGACCCACAAAGTGTCCTGTGGTATAAGTTCAGACCTACAAAGTGTCCTGTGATATCAGATCGGACCCACTAAGTGTCCTGTGGTATCAGCTCGGACCTACAAAATGTCCTGTGGTATCAGCTCGGACCCACAAAGTGTCCTGTTGTATCAGCTCGGACCTACAAAGTGTCCTGTGGTATCAGCTCAGACCCACAAAGTATCCTGTGGAATCAGCTCGGACCCACAAAGTGTCCTGTGGTATCAGTTCGGACCTACAAAGTGTCCTGTGGTATCAGCTTGGACCTACAAAGTGTCCTGTGGTATCAGCTTGGACTCACTAAGTGTCCCGTAGAATCAGCTCGGACCCACAAAGTGTCCTGTGGAATCGGCTCGGACCCACAAAGTGTCCTGTGGTGTCAGCTTGGACCGCCCACAATGTGATTGGCTGAGCAGAGTTTAAAAAACCTATCAATGCAGAGCTGGATGAACAAATCAGTTCCGTTGCTTCCTGGAGGCGGGATTTTGGAATCCCGCAACCAGGAAGTGATCTTCTGTGGGCAAACAAGGACTGCAGAATGCCCAGGGGAGCTCCGGACAGCAGGAGAAGAACCTGGACCGAGCCTGATAGGTAAGTATTCCTTTTTTTTCTGGGAATGCAGCTGGGGCTTATTTTAGGAGTAGGGAAATGTATCGCATCTCACGAAAATTGCTAGTTTGTTAGATGTGATGCAATACACAAGGAGGCTCCGTAGGGAAACATGGGCTACAAAAAAAATTGCAAATCGCTGAAATATCGAGCATGCCGTGTTTTTTTTCCTCACAACATAGCATCAGAGAAAACATTGCGAATGTGAAGGAAAACCATTGGAAACCATGGGCTTTACATACATGTGATTGCACAATTTTGTTGCCCGGGTGAAAGTAACTTTAGGGTAACGGGAGCGAATAAATGTTTGTAATCTTTTACGCTGTTACAGCCTTGAGGGTACGGTCCTGCGACAGACACAAAAGGAGCGAAACTCCAAGAAAGGGACTTTTTAGTGAAACCTTTTTTTACGTTTTACTAAATATTTAGAAAAGAATTACTAAACCCATTTATGCCGGAAGGCTTGCTTGCCTTGACGGTTGTGTGGGGGCGCACTTGGCGGGAGATGAAGTGGCTGCGGCCCTTCAAGTAACTATAATTTACACGAGAAACTGGCTTAAATTATAGTGCAAATCTGCGGCCGGTTTTATCTGCCATGGATATCAGAAAGTGGCGCACGGCCGGCACAGCATAGGACAAAATTAATAGGTTTTCATTGTCTTTACATTCGGCTCATCTTACTCTGTCGAAAAGTGGCTCCGGAGTTGGTGTAAGAAGGAGGGATTTGGGTTCCTGGAGAACTCTGGAGGCTCTACCATAGGGACGGGCTGCATCTCAATGGGGAGGGTGCAGCTGTGCTGGGGGAGAAGATGGCTAGAAGGCTGGAGGTGTGTTTAAACTAGGGACTGGGGGGAGGGCAAAATGAGCAATAGTGGGGTAGCCAGTGTAGCTAGCGACCCGGGTCTAAGCAAGGGGAGTGGGGGTCGAGCAGGGGGTGGGGTTAGTACAGTTAGAACTGACAGATCAGCCAGTAGTAGGAATAGCAACAAAACGAATTTAAAGAACAAAAAAAACTGTATAAATTGTATGACCACGAATGCAAGAAGTCTGATCGGTAAAGTGGGTGAGCTTGAAGCAAGAATGACTGATGAAAATTATGATATAGTTGGAATAACGGAAACATGGCTTGATGAGAAGTGCAATTGGGTGCAAGAGAGTGCAATCTCTTCAGAAGAGACCGTAGGAACCAGAAAGGGGGAGGGGTATGTATGTACATTAAATCGTACTTAAAGCCGAGACTACGGGAAGATATAGGAGTAGGAGAAGAACAGGTGGAATCTCTGTGGGTAGAAATACAGGGAGAAAAAATAACAAAATCCTGATAGGGGTCTTCTATAGACCACCAAAAGCAACAGAAGACATTGAAAACTTACTACTAAAGCACATAGAAGAGGTGTCAAACCGCAATGAAGTAATTATAATGGGGGACTTTAATTATCCAGATATAACATGGGAGAACGAAACCTGCAAATCTCACAAGGGTGATAAGTTCTTGAGAACAATTAAAGACAATTACCTGAACCAACTTGTGCAGGAACCAACTAAAGGGAGGGCCATTCTGGACTTAGTACTAACTAACAAACTGGACCGAATAAAGGGGGTACAGGTTGAGGGGCACTTGGGGAACAGTGACCACAATATAATCAACTTCAAGCTGTCAATCAATAAGAAGCCTTATCAGGGAGTGACAAAGAAACTAAACTTTAGTAAAGCAAAATTTGATGAGCTTAGAACTACTAACGGTAACATTAATTGGGACAACATCCTCAAAAATAACGGTACAGAGGACAAATGGGAGGAGTTCAAAAGAATCCTAATCACCTCATGTGAGCAGTTCATTCCCTTTAAGAATAAAAGAACTTCAAGTAAAAGAAAACCAATGTGGCTCAACAAGACGGTAAGGGGGGCAATAAACGAAAAAAAAGCGCGTTCAAACTACTAAAGCAAGAAGGCAGCGAAGAAGCGCTAAAATCGTACAGGGGAAAAACAAAATATGCAAAGATAGGATCAAAATTGCCAAGGAGGAGCCAGAAAGACTAATCGCCAAAGAGAGCAAAAACAACCCGAAACTATTTTTCAACTATATTAACAGCAAAAGGTTTTGCACTGAGAGCACTGGCCCTTTAACAAATAATGCAGGGGAAATCATTGAAGATGATGGAGGGAAGGCAAACCTATTAAATAGTTTCGTTTCAAGCGTATTCACAAATGAAAAGGAAATGCCACACGAGATGCAGGGGAATAAAATGAACCCCTCACAAAATATGTCATACCTAACGCAGGAGGAAGTGCGGAACCGATTAAAGAAGACTAAAATCGATAAATCGCCAGGCCCAGATGGAATACACCCAAGGATACTAAGGGAACTAAGTGACGAGATAGCTAGGCCGCTATATCTAATACTTCTAGACACTATCAAGACTGGGATTGTACCATTGGATTGGCGCATTGCCAACGTGGTTCCAATTTACAAAAAGGGGACCAAAAGTGAGCCTGGTAACTACAGGCCAGTAAGTCTCACTTCAGTAACAGGAAAAATTTTCAAGGGGTTTCTGAGAGACGCCATCGAAGAGTACCTCAAGGAGAACAAGGGAATAACTCCTCACCAGCATGGATTCATGAAGGGTCGATCATGTCAGACCAATCTGATCAGCTTCTACAATGAAGTAAGCTCTAGGCTGGACCAGGGAGAATCTATTGATCTCGTATATCTGGACTTCTCTAAAGCCTTTGACACTGTGCCACATAATAGGCTAATATACAAAATGAGACAGCTCGGATTGGGTGAAAACGTGTGTAATTGGGTAAAGAATTGGCTCAATGATAGAAAGCAGACGGTGGTAATAAATGGTTCGTACTTCAATTGGGCCGCCGTTGCTAGCGGGGTGCCACAGGGTTCAGTATTAGGCCCCACTCTGTTCAATATATTTATCAATGACTTGATAGAGGGACAGCACAGCAAAATATCAATATTTGCAGATGACACAAAATTATACAATATAATTAATGCAATGGAGGACAATGTGCGGCTACAAACGGACCTGGATAAGCTGGGCTTGGGGAGAAAAATGGCAAATAAAGGTCAATGTTGATAAATGTAAGGTTATGCACATGGGCAGGAGAAACGGATGTCACCAATATACACTAAATGGGGTACCGCTAGGGAAAAGTTATTTGGAAAAGGATCTGGGGGTATTAGTGGATAGTAGACTAAACTGGAGTAACCAATGCCAATCAGCTGCTGCAAAGGCAAATAAAGTTTTGGGGTGCATTAAAAGAGGTGTAGGGGCGAAGGACGAGAACATTATCCTCCCACTATATAAGGCACTTGTCAGGCCTCACATGGAATACTGCGTACAGTTCTGGTCACCGGTGCTCAGGAAGGATGTTACAGTGCTGGAGGGGGTTCAAAGAAGGGCAACTAAACTAATACATGGAATGACGGGACTGGAATACCCTGAGAGGCTATCCAAATTGGGACTATTTACTCTAGAAAAAAGACGGTTAAGAGGCGACCAAATAACCATGTATAAGTACATGAGGGGACAACACATGGATCTCTGCCAGGATCTGTTTACACCAAGGACCACGACGGTAACAAGAGGACATCCACTACGTTTAGAGGAAAGCAGGTTTCATCACCAACATAGAAAGGGGTTCTTTACTGTAAGAGCAGTGAGACTGTGGAACTCTCTGCCTGAGGACGTGGTGATGGCAAAATCCATAGAGGAGTTTAAAAAGGGACTTGATGTCTTTCTGGAACGGAAGGATAATATAGGTTATAAATCTTAGGTTAATTGTTAATCCGGGCTTACAGGTAGGTAGGAACTATTAGGGGTTAATCCAGGGATTAGTCTGATTTCCATTAGGGAGTCGGGAAGGAATTTTTTCCCCAAAAGGGCTAATTGGCTTCTGCTCTTGGGGTTTTTTGCCTTCCTCTGGATCAACAACACAGGAGGATAAAGAGGCTGGACTAGATGGACATTGTCTTCATTCGGCCTTACGAACTACGTTACTATGTTACTTAGCTCAGATCAGCTTGTAAAACATCGGTCTTGGATAGATGTCCCCCTGAGGGCTCATTCACACGGGCGGATGTAGTTTTGTGCATACACGTATCTTGACATAATGCAATGTGCAGATACGCCCATGTGAATGAGGCCTAAGTCTTTTTCACATTTTGGAATAGTGCAATTTTTATTATGGCCACTAGATGTCAGCAAAACGCAGAGGTTGTTTTTTTCTTATTCCAGTTAGCGAAATGTTTCCACCAGTTTTACGGAACTCCACGTTCACATGCAAGGAAAGAAGGTCACTATAACAAAACCTGTGACAGCGGTCCGGCTGCAAACTGCGAGTGAGCCTTAAGCTGTAGAGCGACATACCTCCCAGTATCACACTGATGTTTAATGTCCATCTGCTTGTAAACGTCTCTGATCCCCGGCTGTAATATGATGCACTGGGCGAATGTATGTTTCTGTGTTGCCAGTCTGGACATACTACATACATGTGCAGGCAGTCAGCATGTCTGTCTTCTCTCCAGTTACAGGTCAGTTTGGCCGCTCAGTCTCTTGGCTCTGAAGACATTTCTAGATTCAGATCAAAGGTTCCCAGAAAGTTATCAGAATGCATTAAATGTCATATTAACACTTGCTCTACTTGTATTGCTAATGCAGCACCCCAGAGGGATGACTCCGGACACTTGACAGATGTGAAGAGCTGGGAGGGTTAAGTATTGGCTTGTCACAGCGGCACATACCAGGCTCTGGTCCCTGAGGGATGACACATAACCAAGGCTAGAGCAAGATCGCTGGCTACCTTTGACACCCCTAGGATAGGGAATACCAATAAACAGGATGATGGGGGTAGTAGCTGTCACGGGTGACGCCACCATTCCCACACAACAGTATGCTACACGGCGGAGAATGAACACAGACACAGGTGTATAGTACCTCGGGTCCCCAGGAACAGTTAGGGCCAAGTATAAACTTTATTTGATATAACTTTGGCAAAACAATAATTTACAGTAATTCAGGTACAATTCTTCGATTTGGTAGAACAGAGATCAGGGAGGATACACAGGATGATACCGGTCCTACAGTCTGCGTTATCTGTATGGTACCGCTCCTGGACTGGGAGCACTCCAGAGGAGGAAGAGGGGTAGGGGGCACTCTGCAATCACTCTGGCAGCAATTATTTACTTTAGAGATTAACACCCCACTCTGGAGACGCGTGACTTAGTAGTGTAACTTCCCAATACACTTACAGTTGATACGGTCGGAGGCCTTTTGTTGTCACCGTGTTGCCACACTCTATTTGGACACTACGGATGATGATGCAGAAATAACTGAGACAAGTCCAGTATAGTTTAGTAAACTGAGAGTGAGCAGTTTTACTAACTTTGGTACTGGTAAACAGCAGGTTAACTTTCTGTGAAAGGCCTTATCTCAGGTGAACAAGGATGCAATACAAGACAGGCAAGATACAGTAAACTTGGTTTGATGATTCGCTGGTTTTCAACGCTTCAATTTTCCCCACTAGTGAAGTCAGAAGAACAGATTTAAAGGAGATGTCTCGAGGAAGCAGTGAATTTTTTTTTTTGCCCAGTCCCCCTAATTAAGCAAACATTACTAATTACCCCTGTAAATGACTTTTCTAGCTGGTTTGTACTTACCGTTCCAGCGTTTCAGCAACTTATAAAAATTTTGCCAAGATGGCCGCCGGCTCTTTTCCCTTCGCTCGCTGCAGCCCGACGTGCGCGCTCCCGAGACGCTACCAGCTGTGTCTCCATGGCAACCAGACGCCCCGCAGCCGCCGACCGGACCCCTGGAGTGAACACGGCCGACCAGTCGCCCACCGCCAGGCAGAAGGTAACCGGCGCAGCGCCCCCCTCCCCCCCCCATCACAGCGGCAGCCCCCCCGGCCCAGCGACAGCCCCCCCCGGCCCAGCGCTAGTTCCCCCGGCCTAGCGACAGCCCCCCCCCGGCCCAGCGACAGTTCCCCCGGCCTAGCGACAGCCCCCCCCGGCCCAGCGACAGCCCCCCCGGCCTAGCGACAGCCCCCCCGGCCTAGCGACAGCCCCCCCCCCGGCCTAGCGACAGTTCCCCCGGCCCAGCGCTAGTTCCCCTGGCCTAGCGACAGCCCCCCCGGCCCAGCGCTAGTTCCCCGGCCTAGCGACAGCCCCCCCGGCCTAGCGACAGCCCCCCCATCGCAGCGGCAGCCCCCCCCCGGCGCAGCGACAGCCCCCCCCATCGCAGCGGCAGCCCCCCCCGGCGCAGCGACAGCCCCCCCCATCGCAGCGACAGCCCCCCCCATCGCAGCGACAGCCCCCCCCTGGCGCAGCGGCAGCCCCCCCGGCCCATCACTTACCAGGATGGCAGGACAGCTGGGCGGCTTCTCCGGACAGCTGGGCGGCTCTGCACCTTCCTCTAACAGAGGATGGTACAGAATGGCCGCTCCAGCGCGCTCCCGAGCAGTGACAGCTCATCTGCGCATGCGCAGAAGAGCTGTAGCGGGGAGCACACTGAAGCGGCTCGTGCTGAAAGGAGAAGACCGGACTGCGCAAGCGCGTCTAAAAAAGCAAGCTGCCAGCGAATTTAGACGGAACCATGGAGACGAGGACGCTAGCAACGGAGCAGGTAAGTGAATAACTTCTGTATGGCTCATATTTAATGCACGATGTACATTACAAAGTGCATCAATATGGCCATACAGAAGTGTATACCCCACTTGCTGCCGCGGGACAACCCCTTTAAGTTTGCTTTAACTGAAGGTATATTTGTGAAGCAGAGACACTAGTGACAATATGCTGATCCTGGCTTTGGTTTTCACTGGGGAGCTGTAACTCACTGTTAGATGAAGATGCACCTCGGAAAGGGTCTTCTGGAACTCTCGTGTAGAATAGCAAGGGAGCAGGTAGTCCACCACACTCTACCTTAGCTAGGGATAGCTCGCTGAATACTCCTCCTCGCCGACTACAGAACTGCAACCTTCTCCTTCAACTCTCCTGGCTGAGTCTGCTAACTGCTCTGCATTACTTCCTTTTATCATCTTTCTCTCCACCCGCCCACTTGCATAGGGACTTGTATGTTTGTTTCCCGCCCTTGGGGCTCAGCACCAGTGAGATTAAACCTTCCAGGGATGGAATACAAACAGGTGAGGCAGGACAAGTGGGCTGCTAGTGTCCTGTAGTACCCGCTGGGCCACTGGCATGCAATTGAATTCAAACAGCTGGTGTGGTGAAGGTGGTTTTCTATCTATCCACCTTACTCATGGGCACCTGCCAATATCCACTGGTCAGAACCTGAGTGGAAAAATAGGTGGCAGAGCCAAAGGCCGCCAGAAGCTCCTCATTACGAGGGAGAGGATAGGCATCTTTGTATGTTTCGCTGTTCAGGTTTCTATAATCCAAACAGAAGCGGATGCCTCCATCCTTCTTTTTGACAAGTACCATGGGAGCAGCCCAGAGACTATGGCTTTCCATGATAATATGATTATCTTTTATCTCCTGTATCATATTCTTAACTTCTTGATAGGAGGAGGGTGGAATGAGCCTATATCTTTCTTTGATCACGTTGGTGGAGATAAAGTGGCGGAGGTCCTTGACCTGGTGAAAGTCAAGGTTATGTTGGCTAAAGGCGTCTCACTTCTTCATAGCCACATCCTCTATCCCCTGTATCTGATCAGCGGAGGCCTGACTATCCCCAATATGTAGCTCAGAGAGCCAGGAGGGAGACTGAGGGGAACCTGCCTGTACGGACTGAGCCCCCTGCAACACACTGTCAGTCTCGCTCTCAAACACATCAGTGGGTTCCAGTAGGGACACTTGCACCACAGCAGTAGATTTCGTTAGCTATGCAGGGACACTTACAATATTTATGAGGCGGACTAGCACCTTCCCATTGGTCACTGTAACCAGGCTCCGGGCAGCTAGTAAATAGGGGTGACCATCTATGGGAATGGGCTCTACTATAGCCTCATAGGCACAGCCATGTAGACCTGGCCGTGTCTGGCACCATAAGACAAATTCAGACTCCGGCGGGACTAAAACTGGTCTGAAGTCCTTCACGCGGGCTCTTCCTACATCGCCCTGCAGATTGGCAAACCGCTGCTGAGCTGATAGGGCTCTTATAGTGGTCTTTAGTACAGGTTTCTGGGCCTGGGACGCTGCGGGCATATTACTCTGCAGCTCTTCTAGCATCTCTGCATAGCAGTTCTTTAATATATTATTGCCCAGCGTGATAATCGGTGCATTTTGTCAGGCACATCTACCACTAGTATTCCCTGTCGGTGTAATGCCGTCTTCCCAGCTATAACGGTTGGTTCCCAGTACCCCACTATAGGTACGTAGTATATTGTAGCAAGGTTGCAGCACACTGAATTTATACCTTATACTCACAAGGGAGCAACTTCTGGGCTATGATACATGCTTAACAAGATGAGGACTCGTCATCCAATATGCAATCAGTTACCATTCGGTAGTATGCAGCATCTGGATTACAGGAATCACATTTCTCAAAACAGGTTCATCTTTATTGATCCAACAGTGCATACAGCAACGTTTCGACTGACCAACAGCGGTCTTTTTCAAGCCAATGAACAGATGTTGCACACAGACTCTTTATATACGAAAAACAAACAGTTACCACCACCGATCCCCAACAGTTTAGAATCAATCGCTAAATTACCCACATAAAAGCCACATATAAGCGGACGGCAGATCACTTGCAGTTGTAGCCACTGATCATCACGGGAACCTCCAGAGCACATCACTGCCAGAGCCTCATCCGGCGTCTAGTCTAGTAGATTCTCTTCAGTATATATACATAGAGGTGAGGTAGATTCTCCTCAGTATATACACATAGAGGTGAGGTAGATTCTCCTCAGTATATACACACAGAGGTCAGTTAGATTCTCCTCAGTATATACACATAGAGGTGAGGTAGATTCTCCTCAGTATATACACATAGAGGTGAGGTAGATTCTCCTCAGTATATACACACAGAGGTCAGTTAGATTCTCCTCAGTATATACACATAGAGGTGAGGTAGATTCTCCTCAGTATATACACATAGAGGTGAGGTAGATTCTCCTCAGTGTATACACATAGAGGTGAGGTAGATTCTCCTCAGTATATATACACAGAGGTGAGGTAGATTCTCCTCAGTATATACACATAGAGGTCAGAAATATTCTCCTCAGTATATACACATAGAGGTCAGAAATATTCTCCTCAGTATATATACGTAGAGGTCAGTTATATTCTCCTCAGTATATACACACAGAGGTGAGGTAGCTTCTCCTCAGAATATACACACAGAGCTGAGGTAGATTCTCCTCAGTATATACACACATAGGTGAGGTAGATTCTCCTAAGTATATACACACATAGGTGAGGTAGATTCTCCTCAGTATATACACACAGAGGTCAGAAATATTCTCCTCAGTATATACACGTAGAGGTCAGTTATATTCTTCTCAGTATATACACATAGAGGTCCCTTATATTCTCCTAATTATATACACACAGAGGTCAAAATATTCTCCTCAGTATATACACATAGAGGTCCGTTATATTCTCCTCAGTATATACACATAGAGGTCAGTTATATTTTCCTCACTATATACACATAGTGGTCAGTTATATTTTCCTCAGTATATACACGTAAAGGTCAGTTAGATTCTCCTCAGTATATACACATAGAGGTCAGCTATATTCTCCTCAGTATATACACATAGAGGTCAGTTATATTTTCCTCACTATATGCGCATAGAAGTCAGTTATATTTTCCTCACTATATACACATAGAGGTCAGCTATATTCTCCTCAGTATATACACATAGAGGTCAGCTATATTCTCCTCAGTATATACACATAGTGGTCAGTTATATTTTCCTCAGTATATACACATAGAGGTCAGCTATATTCTCCTCAGTATATACACATAGAGGTCAGCTATATTCTCCTCAGTATATACACATAGAGGTCAGGTAGATTCTCCTCAGTATATACACATAGAGGTGAGGTAGATTCTCCTCAGTATATACACACAGAGGTCAGTTAGATTCTCCTCAGTATATACACATAGAGGTGAGGTAGATTCTCCTCACTATGTACACATAGAGGTCAGTTATATTTTCCTCAGTATATACACGTAGAGGTCAGTTAGATTCTCCTCAGTATATACACCCAGAGGTCAAAAATATTCTCAGTATATACACATAGAGGTGAGGTAGATTCTTCTCAGTATATACACATAGAGGTCATCTATATTATCCTCAGTATATACACGGAGTTGAGGTAGATTCTTCTCCGTATATACACATAGAGGTGAAGAAGATTTTCCCCAGTATATACACAGTTCTGATGCTGCATTTATGTATGGAGCTTGATTCTGACTCTGTATTTATATTATGAGCTTGGTTCTAGAGCTGTATTTATGTACTGAGCTTGCATCTGTATTTGTGTACTGGGCTATGTTCTGTATTCATGTAATGTACCTTTTTCTGGTTCTGTATTTATGTACTGAGCTTGGTCCTGGTACTGTATGTTATAACCTTGTTTCTAGTGCTGAACATATGTACTGAGCTTGGTTCTGGTGCTATATTGATATTAGGATCTTAGTTCTGGTACTGCATTTATGTATCGATGTTAGTTCTGCTACTGCATTTATGTTATGAGCTTGGTTCAATCACTGTATCTACAGTACATACTGAGCTTGGCTCTGTATTTATATACCGAGCTTGGTTCTAGTGCTGAATTTATGTACAGAGCTTGGTTATGGTACTATATTGATATTATGACCTTAGTTCTGGTATTGCATTTATGTATTGATGTTAGTTCTGCTACTGCATTTATTTTATCAGCTTGGTTCTGGCATTATATTTATATACTGAGCTTGGTTCTAGTACTGGATGTTATGACCTTGGTTCTGATACTATACTGATATTATGATCTTGGTTCTGGTGCTGCATTTATGTACTGAGCTTGACTCTGGTGCTCTATTTATATATTGATATTAATTCTGCTACTGCATTTACTTTATGAGATTGGTCCTGACAATGCATTTATATACTGAACTTGGGTCTGGTGCTCTATGTACCGAGCATGGCTTTAGTGCTATATGTATGTTGTTAGCTTGGTTCTGGGGTTGTATTAATTTATGGAACTTTGTTCTGGGCCTGTATATATGTACGGAGGTTGGTGCTGGGGCTATATTTAAGTTATGAGCTTGGTTCTGGTACTATGTTGATATCATGAGCTTGGTTCTGGTACTGCATTAATGTATTGCTGTTAGCTCTGCTACTGCAATTATTTTATTAGCTTGGTTCTGGCGTTGTATTTATATACTTAGCTTGGTTCTAGTACTGTTTCTTATGACCTTGCTTCTGGTGCTGTATTTAGACTATGACCTTGATTCTGGTACTATATTAATATTATGATCTTGGTTCTGGTGCTGCATTTATGTACTGAGCTTGATTCTGACAATGTATTTACGTACTGAACTTGGCTCTGGTGCTGTACCTATGTACCGAGCTTGGCTTTAGTGCTATATTTATGCTGTTAGTTTGGTTCTGGGGTTGTATTCATGTATGAAACTTGGTTCTGGGGCTGTATTTATGTACCAAGGTTGTTGCTGGGGCTGTATTTATGTTATGAGCTTGGTTCTGGTGCCACACTTATTCATATCTACAAAACATCACAAATCGTGGCAATATAGAGCAGGCTGCAATTTTTTTTCTCAAAGACCGCATCAGTGAAAACATCGCTAATGTCAAGAAAGCCATTGGAAAGCATGGGCTTCACATACATGCATTTTCTCACGCTATCGCATTGCTGCAAAATCACACAATTTTGTCACCCATGAGAAAGCAGCCTAAAGGGTCATGATATCTGGTCCACTGGCCTCTGTGGGGAGAAATACAGACCCATGATTCCGCTTGTCATAAGAGGAGATTCTAATATTTGCAATCAGGTTTGAATCTTGTGAAAATGTTGTAATACCCACACTGAACACAAGATGGTGCTGCCGATGCCTGATGAACACAATTGTTTCTGCTACATTAGGGATTTGCATACATAATCACACCCTGGTATCAATTTACTACATTTAACTCTATAGTCTCTGTTAGCTCTCTGTCTTTGAGAATTAGGTGACAACCAATATGGGCACAACTGCAGCTTTCACAGAGGTTGTCAGTTACCGACATTTACTAGACATCAAATGTATTAAGGACCAGCAGGCACATCATAGTGTAACATGATCAGGTGTCTGGGAAAGCGGTGTGAGCCACTCCCAAGGGACATTTCTTGGTAGATGTATCGCCCTTTACTCAACTTTCCCCAAAACACATAAAAGGCTCAGTATTGTTTTTCAGAAACCACTCCCCCGCTAGGGGTCCCAGGGGTTGTCCCTGGCGGCGATGCCGCAAGCTGCTTGAATTCTCCCCGCTGTCCTCTCTGCTCAGCTCTGTCATCCCCTCGCCGTAAGCGCGGTGACTGGATCGAGCACCGGCCAATCACAGCCGACGCTCGATCCAATCACAGCACTTACTTACTCAGCGTTGATGGCGGGGGATTTGAAAGCCGAGCAGGGAGAATTCTAAAGGAGCGTGTGGGGTGCTGTGATTGGATCGACCGCCGGCCAATCACAGGCGGCGCTCGATCCAATCACAGCCTGACGACGGAGGTTGACAGAGCCAAGCAGAGAGGACGGCGGGGGATGACAGCGAGGAGAATTCAAGCAGCTTGCCGCACCGCCACCGGAGACACAGACACCGGCTGGGAGGTGAGTATGGAGGGTTTTTTTTAACCCTTCCCTGATTCAAGTATAAGCTGAAGGGGGCTTTTTCAGCACAAAAAAATGTGCTGAACAACTCGGCTTATACTCGAGTATATACGGTACATTTTTTTTCAGATATTTTATTTTATCAAATTAGTAAAAACTCTGTACATCGTCGTACTGACCCATAGCGTTACGTCAATATGTCATTTTTGCTGCAGTGCGTATGCTGTAGAGCCACCCCCCCCCCCCCCCCCAAGATGGCGGAATTACATTTTTTTAACATTTCACTCCACTTAGGTATTTGTAAATGTTTTTCCGTACATGATATAGTGCATTACATAGTAGCATCAAAAAATACAACTCGTCCCGCAAAAACAACAACGTCCGTGGATAAATAAGAGACATATAATTTTTTGAAAGTGGGTAGTAAAAACCAAAAATGGAAAATAAAAAGGCCACTTCCTTAGGGAGTTAAAGGGTTTATAAGCCCTGTAGGTCATAGAGCCGGGTCTCCTGCCTGTGACCACCCTATATGACCCAGAATAGGGTCGCTCAGTAGGAGTGCTTCCTGTTCCAGCAGACCTTCCGCTGTCCTGGGTCCAACTAGAGGGTCCAACATCATAAATTAGTTGGAGTGCAGAGAGTTTCTCACTCTAAATACCCAGCATGTCCATACATTCAACAAATAGTCCACTGACTGGGCAAGCCTTCATCTCACAGGTGATGGCACTGCGGCAGAAGAGAAGAGTTCTAACCGGGTTCTACTACAGATTACAGCTGATAGCTGGGGGTCTTGATAGCAGGATAAATTGTGATCACCCAATTGTCAGGCACCCGTTTAACAAAAAAAAAAAAGGATTGTAAAAGTGGACAACCCCTTTAAGTAGACATGTCTTGAAAATGCCTTTGCAAAAATGTTGACTACCCCTATAAATCTGAAGCACCTAACTCATGATTCCCACCATTCCAAATTGGGAGGGCCAGTCCTGAATTTCGGGGGCTGTCGCATCGTCCTGGGAAGCAGGGGACATGTCCCACAGTGGTGCTGGGAATAGAGTAAAATATAAAGCTGACTATATTCCCCCCTTTCGCTATCCCAGTCACTCCAGTACTCACTGTGTTGGCCTCTTGCTCACTTTCGGGTAGTGCAATCATATGCTATCAATGCTGGAGGTTGGCCTCAGTGATCACTTACCTGGAGGTGAGCAGGAGACCAGGGTGGTGCAGACTGGAGCAGCGGGGAAGCGAAGGGGTTGAGAATAGGATTTTTTTATTTGCTAAGTAAAAGGAGGCATTATTACTGAGAGGGGCATATGGAGCCGTTGTCATTCAGGGGACATGCAGGAAAATTATTACTGATGAGGGAGCGTATAGGGGAATTATAATTGAGGGGGCCATGTGGAGGGCACTATTAGTAAGAGGAGCATGTTTGGGCATTATTAATGAGGGGAGCATGCAGGTCAATATTACTGAACAAGGGCATTATTACTTAGTGGGTGGATGTAGGGGCATCATTACTGAGGCTGAACATGTGACTGCATTATTACTGAGAGAGACATGCAAGGGATTTTTTACTGAGGGGGGCATATGGGGAAATGATGACTAAAAGGCGCATGCGGGGGCATTATTATTGAGAAGGTTATGCAGAGGCATTATTACTGAGGAGGGCATGTATTACTAAATGGGAGCATCTATGCACATTATTACTGAGGGATACATGCATGGTATTATTACTGAGGGGCGCACCCACGGGTATTATTACTGAAGGTGGGCATGTGGGGACATTATTACTGAGGGGGGCACACAGGGGCATTGTTACTGAAGGTGGTCTTGCATGGCATTATTACTGAGGGGGCATGCAGGAGCATTATTACTAAAAGCACTATTGCATGGGCACTATTAGGCCTCATGTCCACGGGGAAAATCAGGCCCCTGGAGAATCTGTAGCGGGTCCCTCGTGCCCCGTGGACATGAGCGCTGAAAATAAGAATAAACTTACCTGCAGGGGTTCATGCGTGTCTTCTCTTCTTTGCGGCCGGATTTTCTTACTTCGGCCGGCGGATGTACTCGGCACGTCGGAGGCGTGCCTCGCGCATGCGCCGGGCACATCCGCCGGGCCAAAGAAAGAAGATCCAGCCGCGAAGAAGGGAAGATCTGCCCGGTCCGCTGCGGGTAAGTTTATTCTTATTTTAGGTCTCCCGCGGATCCGGACGGCTTCCATAGGCTTCAATAGAAGCCTGCGGGAGCCGTCCCCGCGGGAGACCCGCACGAAAATGGAGCATGTCCATTTTTTTTCATGCTCCATTTTTTTTTAAATTCCCTTTTATTGACAATCCGGGGGTATTTATCTACCTGCGGGTGGTCAATGCATCCCTATGGGGTGCGGATCCGCTGGCGGGAGAAGAGTTAAAATCCGCTGCGGATTTTAATTCTTCTTTTCCCCGTGGACATGAGGCCTTACTGTGAGGGTGGCTCTAGCAGATATTATTACTGTGAGAAAACACAAACTGTGTGGTTTAGCATAAAAGGGGTGTGGTCTAATGCTAAAATAATTGCTAAGACTTGTGTAGTGCACCGGAATAATTGTCCCTCTTTGAATTGTTCATAAATTGGGAGGTATGCCCAACCTGAAAGACAGGAGAGACATAAGCTGTTTGCTAAGAATCCCATCTCACCAGTAGAACCTTCTACATTTGACCATCAACTCGTGTGACTCCAGAAGAGCCAAGACAAGTGGTTGTGGGTCACATGACTATGGACCTACTAACCCCAAGAACACAGACAGTAGAATCTGCTCCCATCAAGACACAAGTATGCCGCCCCAGCCTATGTGGGTGGTGGGGAGGGCCGCACCCAGGATGGGGTGCAAGGAGAAGGAGTGGTGGCTAATCTCACCTGCGGGGATGACAGCTTTATGTAACCTTTAACGATCGGAACAAAGCATTTCTTAACTCTTCAATGCCCAAAAATCAGATTCTTTCAAGCTTGAAATCAGTGCCCACATAACAAACTAGTGAGATTGTGGGCATGTGGACCAAATGCAGTGCTTTACTAGAAAACATTCTTATTATTTAGGGGGGCACTGAGAAATGCATCAGATGGTGTGAGTGCAGAAGCAGGTCATGGCTGGAAGAAATCTCTAAGGCCTCATGTTCACTAGGAATATTGATTAAGCAAATCCTCGCAGGTGTCCCACACGCATGATCCGCGCTCATAGGGAGCTGCATGCTCCATTTTCTGCGGGTTTCCCGCATGGACGGCTCCCACAGGCTTCCATTGAAGCCTATGGAAGCCATTCGTATCCGCGGCACACCCGCCGCTGAATTTCTGCTCTGCTGCGGGAGTGCGGGAAAACAGGGATTCAGAAAAAAGAGTGCACGGCGCATGTGGGCGGCACGCTGCTGAGCACAACCGCCGGGCAGAAAAAAAGATCTGGCTGCGACAGACAGGAACCCGCAGCGCCCAGACAGGTGAGTATTAACTATTTTCAGGCATCATGTCTGCGGGAAAGGAGGGACCCGCTGCGGAATTCTGCATGGAGAATCCGCACGGGCCCGAATTTCCCAGTGGACATGAAGCCTAACAGTCAGCAATAAGAGAAAAGAAAACGTAATACAGTCTGTAATTCCAAAGACAGCATCACCTGTGATCACTGGAGGTAACTGTACTGTAATCACTATTACTGGAGGTAACTGCACTGTAATCACTATTACTGTGTAAATTCAGTATTTAAAGGGGTTGTCCCGCGGCAGCAAGTGGGTCTATACACTTCTGTATGGCCATAATAATGCACTTTGTAATATACATTGTGCATTAATTATGAGCCATACAGAAGTTATAAAAAGTTTTATACTTACCTGCTCCGTTGCTGGCGTCCTCGTCTCCATGGTGCCGACTAATTTTCGCCCTCCGATGGCCAAATTAGCCGCGCTTGCGCAGTCCGGGTCTTCTCCTCTTCTCTATGGGGCTCCGTGTAGCTCCGTGTAGCTCCGCCCCGTCACGTGCCGATTCCAGCCAATCAGGAGGCTGGAATCGGCAATGGACCGCACAGAAGCCCTGCGGTCCACGGAGACAGAGGATCCCGGCGGCCATCTTCAGCATTGTTTTTTTAACCCCTGCATCGGGGTTGTCTCGCGCCGAACGGGGGGGGGGGGGGGGGTTAAAAAAAAAAAAAACGTTTCGGCGCGGGACAACCCCTTTAAGTACATAATGTGGTAGCTGTATTATGTAGAGGTATACTGAAGATGAACCATTGTATCTACGCCTGCCGTGTTGTAAAAGTTATATATAAAATGTATATAATATACCGTATATAGTTTATATTTTACCCAGAGGGGGGCAGGCCAACTTTGAGTTTTGCTACAGGGCCCCATCAGTTCTTTGTACATGCCTGCTTCTACTTTCAGCCCACTCACTTCATAGCTCCCTGTCATATTGCAAGTTCAGGTCAGTAGATGATCTCGCGCTATCCCGCAGCGGGAGCCGGCTGTCAGTCATAGCCGGCCTCCCGCTGCAGCAGCGGGGATGCACCCCCCCTGCTGTTAACCCCTTCCCTGCCGCGATCTATGTAGATCGCGGCATGGGAGGAGTTCACAGCGCGCTCCCTCTGTGAAGTCACCGGGCTCTCGCGTAAAATAGCAAGCTATGTTGTTTCCGTCACTCTTGAGTTATGGAAACTATGTATCTGGCTGTGCTGCACCGTTTGCGCAAATCCCACTGACTTTTATGGGGGTTATGAAAACTGTGTAGTTGTGCTCAGCTGTTTCCATAATCTCGACCACCTCGTACAATGGATGTCCCATCTCAACCATGTTTGACCCAGGTGGGAACATCCCTATAAAACCTCGTCCTGTCCCACACTGCCAGTCCTCATTAGTGTATAAACAGGCCCTACCGGGACTCTGTATGAGTTTCTTATTTTCTTTTTGAGCTCCTTCTTGTTGGTATTCTCCTCCTCTTGAGTACAACTAACAAGTATGGTGGCTCACTTATTAGCACTGCTGCTTTGCAGGGCTGGAATTGTAGGTCCAATTGGCATAGGAAGAGTGAAGAAATTAAGGAGAACTCAATTACCGATCTAATGGAAAAAAAAATGAAGTTGTTTCATGCTTAGAAAAAAAATTATCTCCTTTTTTTTTCCAAAAACACCAACACTCTTCTCCAAAGGCTGTGTAATGGAATTGAGCTGTGATACCAGAGACAACCCTTGGACAAGAAGAGTTGCACTACCTCGGAAGGAAAAGAAAAACATACCCCTTCTTCTAATCTTGGACAGCCCCTTTAAATAAATTGTGGCAAGATACACACACGCAAGATTTGTACTCCAATTGAAACCAATGGGAGTTGAAATCGGTTGTTCTGATTCATAATTATTTTTTGAAAGTCAAATTGGGTATTCCCCACCCGAATATTTCAATAATCAATGAGCATTAGTAATAATGCAGTATTAATCTAGACAGGTTACAAGCTCTGGATCTCTTTGACTGGAATCCACAAGCCCAACTTCAGAGACACCATGGTTTTATTTTCATTCCATGTTGTACCTCAAAGTCTTTCCCGGAATCCTGAAACAGCAATTAACCCTTTCCAATCCACTGTCTGACCTGTGAAGACATTATGATTTAAGGCTGTACAGCTCCAATGTTGGAAGACGTCCGTCGGGGTTCTCTTACTGTATATTGCCAGCCTCTCTGCTGTCAGAGCCTATCCAATGTGTCACCCCATGCAGTACTGGCTTTAGCCAGCAGATAGCGCCGTTGTATAACGGCAGAAAAAGAGTAAGCCCCCTAGGAAAGCCAGGATACAAATTGGATTGGAAAGGGTTAAGATAAATTAAAGTTCCGTCTCAGGTAGGCCTCCGTGGTTATCAAGCTGACATATTAAACCCTGGGATAATATTTTAGTTTATCCTCCCCGTCTTGATTGGAACTTGCTCCCCAGGCATGTTTTCTTAGCTCGCGATTTCATGAAAATGTTTGTTTTTAGAATTCCTCCCCAACTGTAAGGAAAATAACTAATACAAAAAAAGATCCGACCGACAGTTCATGAATGAGAGTAGGACCTGCAGACGGAAAAGGAATGTGGGGCAGTATATTCAAATTGAGTCATGGGGCAAAAAAATGACAATTTCTTCAAATAAAACTGTCTAAAATTGGAATTGTAGCTATCCTATGAGTCAGTATCCAACTTTTTACAAAACCTTGCAATATGACTAAGGATGTGTGCCAAAGGTGGTTGCATTTTCCACCAAAAGCAATACAATCAAAAGGTTTTGACTTTGGAGTTTCAAAAATTGGTTCTTGATGAGTTGTTAAACTTGCTTTCTTCAATAAATATATTTGATCATAAATAGAGATGAGCGAGCACCAAAATGCTCGGGTGCTCGTTACTCGAGTCG
Organism: Eleutherodactylus coqui; assembly: GCF_035609145.1. Taxonomy (NCBI): domain Eukaryota; kingdom Metazoa; phylum Chordata; class Amphibia; order Anura; family Eleutherodactylidae; genus Eleutherodactylus; species Eleutherodactylus coqui. Next base: position 233,517,859 of record NC_089842.1, read on the forward strand.
AACTTCCCGCGATGCTTGAGGGTTCGTTTCGAGTAACGAACCCCATTAAAGTCAATGGGCGACGTGAGCATTTTTGTATATCACCGATGCTCGCTAAGGTTTTCATTTGTGAAAATCTGGGAAATTCACGAAAGTGATGGGAACGACACAGAAACGGATAGGGCAGGCGAGGGGCTACATGTTGGGCTGCATCTCAAGTTCACAGGTCCCACTATTAAGCCACAATAGCGGCAAGAGTGGGCCACCCCCCGCACTGTCAGCATAAAGATCGTTCTCTGCCACAGCTGTAACAGCTGTGGCAGAGAAGAACGATGTTAGCCCATTGAATTCAACGGAGCCAGCAATTCAGCCGGCTCCATTGAAAGCAATGGGCTGCCGGCGAGGGCGGGAGTGAGACCCCCCCCCCCCCCCCCGCACTGTCAGCATAAAGATCGTTCTCCTCTGCCATAGCTGTAACAGCTGTGGCAGAGAACGATGTTAGCCCATTGAATTCAATGGAGCCGGCAATACAGCCGGCTCCATTGCAAGCAATGGGCTGCCGGCGATCGCGGGATGAATTTTTGGGAAGGGCTTAAAAATATAAGCCCTTACCTGAAAATCATCCTGAAATGTGTAAAAAAAAAAAAATCTATACTCACTAGGGATGAGCGAGTATACTCGCTAAGGCACTACTCGTTCGAGTAATGTGCTTTAGACGAGTATCTCCCCGCTCGTCCCTGAAGATTCAGGGGCCGGCGGCGGGCGGGGAGCTGCGGGGCAGAGCGGGGAGGAATGGAGGGGGGATTCCTCTCTCCCTCTCTCCCGCCCGCTCTCCCCTGCTCCCCGCTGCAACTCACCTGTCAGCTGCGGCGGCTCCCGAATCTTCAGGGACGAGCAGGGAGATACTCGGCTAAGGCACATTACTCGAGCGAGTAGTGCTTTAGCGAGTATACTCGCTCATCCCTAATACTCACCTTTCCGCTGAAGCCGGAGTTCAGCCGCATCTGGCCGGCAGTTCTCCTGAACTGCTTTCTGTAGTATTCAGCAGCCGGGGATTTAAAATCCCCGCCTGCTGAATGAGCTGCCTCTGATTGGTCACAGCCTCACCAATCAGAGGCAGCTCTCACTCACACCCATTCATGAATGGGTGAGTGAGTGCTGCCTCAGATTGACAGCTGAGAGCTGCCCCTGATTGGTCCCTGCGCTGAGCCAATCAGAGGCAGCACTCACCCATTCAGACAAATGGAAGATCCAGAAAAAAACGAGGATAAGACCAATAATCCCTTTAGAAATGACAGCACAGATGTCCTCATATGTTTTACTTTGAACTCAAGTGGAACCGAAGTGCTATTACTTTAAGAAGTGTTCACTAAAGGCTGATTTAGACACAGCGATTCTTGCTCAAAAATCGCTCAAAGCCATCTTCTAAGCGATAATCGTTGTGTCTAACTGCATTAACATTGTGCAGTTTTCATTAAGAAATCACTGATCTTTTTCATACGGCATACCAAAAGAGAGTGATCAGCCTTATCAGGAGTTCACAGCGGGATACAGCTGATACTATTGTTTCAGCTGTATCCCGCTCCCTGTGGCAAAAGTGCAGCATGCTATCCCGTTGATTTCAACGGGGTTAGCACTGCTGTCGGCCCCATTGAGAGCAGTGGTTTGTGGCAACCCCCGAAGTATGATTTTCGGAGAAGGGCTTGAAATATAAGCCCTTCCCTGAAAATCATCATTAGCTGGATAAAAAAACAAACAAAAAAATTTACTCACCTCTCTGCTGCTCAGACGCGGGCTGGCTGGCTCCCCTGCACTGCTGTCCCGCACTTTTAGCAGGCGGAGATTGCGTCCTGAAATGGATGTGCTGATTGGCTGAGTACTCAGCCAATTACAGCCAGCAATTAGCTATTTATGAATGAATAGAGAGCTATCCATGAATGAATATCTAAGCCCTGGCTGTAATTGGCTGAGCGCTCAGCCAATCAGCAGAGCGCTCTCAGGAGGCAGGGATTTTTAAATCCCCACCTGCTGAAAGTGCCAGGCAGCAGTGCAGGGGAGCCAGCCCTGAGCGGCAGAGAGGTGAGTAAAATTTTTTCTTGTTTTTTTATCCAGCTAATGATGATTTTCAGGGAAGGGCTTATATTTCAAGCCCTTCCCCGAAAAATCATACTGTGGAGGTTGCCACAAACCACTGCTTTCAATGGGGCCGGCAGCAGCGCCGACCCCATTGTACATGGGAGACAGTATTATAGTAGTTAAATTCTTGCACATATGGGGGAAGTATTATAATAGTTATATTCTTGTGCATAGGGGCAGTATTATAGTAGTTATATTCTTGTACATAGGGAGCAGTATTATAGTAGTTATAGTCTTGTACATAGGGGGCAGTATTATAGTAGTTATATTCTTGTACATAGGGGGCAGTATGATAGTAGTTATATTCTTGTACATAGGGGGCAGTATTATAGTAGTTATATTCTTGTACATAGGGAGCAGTATTATAGTAGTTATATTCTTGTACATAGGGGGCAGTATTATAGTAGTTATATTCTTGTACATAGGGGGCAGTATTATAGTAGTTATATTCTTGTACATAGGGGGCAGTATTATAGTAGTTATATTCTTGTACATACGGGGCAGTATTATAGTAGTTATATTCTTGTACATAGGGGCAGTATTATAGTAGTTATATTCTTGTACATGTGGGGCAGTATTATAGTAGTTATATTCTTGTACATAGGGGCAGTATTATAGTAGTTATATTCTTGTACATAGGAGGCAGTATTATAGTAGTTATATTTAGAGATGAGCGAGCACACTCGTCCGAGCTTGATGCTTGTTCGAGTATTAGGGTACTCGAGATGCTCTTTACTCGAGACGAGCACCACGCGGTACTCGAGTCAATTCCATTTCCTTCTCTGCATGTTTAGCGCCATTTTCTGGCCAATAGACATGCAGGGAAGGCATTACAACTGCCTCCTGTGACGTTCCAGCCCTATCCCACCCCCTGCAGTGAGTGGCTGGTGAGATCAAGTGAGTACTTAAAGCGGTCCTGCGGCTTGCCTCAGACACACACTGGAAAAGATTAGGGAAAGTGCTGCTGAGGAGATAGGGAAAGTGGTAGTGTAGGTTCCTGTGTACAAGAGCCCCAACGGTCCTTCTTAGGGCCACATCTGACCATGTGCATTACTGTTGTGGCTGCTGGGAGCAGTTTTGCACAATTTTTTTTAATCTCAGGCTGTCCAGGCCATTACAGCTACAGCGTTCTCAGTCTGCAGTCTGTAATACAGAGTATAGGGAAAGTGCTGCTGAGATAGGGACAGTGGTAGTGTAGGATCCTGTCTACAAGAACCCCAACGGTCCTTCTTAGGGGTACCTCTGACCGTCTGAATTTTACAGGGTGTCTGGTGGGAGTTGTAGTCCATCACTATTGCACAGCTAGGCTTGTTTGCAGCCCTCCATATAATTTTTTTCTGGCTAGAGTTTGCATTGCAATACCGCTCTCAGCGAGAAAGTGTACGCAAACAATTCCATAATTATTTACACCGGTCCGTGTCCACAGTGAATTTGAGACACACAGCGTACGGCCACAGCCACTGATAGAGGGAAAGTGATATACACACTATATAGTCTGTATTCTTTGACCAAAAAAAACCAAAAAGCTCCTTCATTGGGCTACCTTTGACCATTTAAATTTTACTGGGTGTCTGGCGGGAGTTGTAGTGCATCACCATCACTATTGCACACTTAGGCCTGTTTGCGGTCTTCCTTACTATTTTTTTCTGCCTGGAGTTTGCCTTACTATACCGCTATCAGCGACAAAGTGTACGCACATAATGCCATAATTATTTACGCCGGTCTGTGTCCGCAGTGAATTTGAGACGCACAGCGTACGGCCAACCAACCCACTTATAGAGGGAAAGTGATGTACACACTATACAGCCTGTATTCTTTTTAAAAAAAAAAAAAAAAAAAAAGCCCCTTCGTTGGGCTACCGCTGACCGTTTAAATTTTACTGGGTGTCCGGTGGGAGTTTTAGTCCATCACTATTGCACTTAGGCCTGTTTGCAGCCTTCCTGACTATATTTTTTTGCCAGGAGTTTGCCTTACAATACCGCTTTCAGCGAGAAAGTGTACACACATAATTCCATGATTACTTACACCGGTCTGTGTCTGCAGTGAATTAGAGATGCAGAGCATACGGCCACAGCGACTGATAGAGGGTAAGTGATATACACACTGTATAGCCTGTATTCTTTGACCAAAAAAACCAAAAAGCTCCTTCGTTGGGCTACCTTTGACCGTTTAAATTTTACTGGGTGTCTGGTGGGAGTTTTAGTCCTTCCTGACTATTTTATTCTGTCTGGAGTTTGCCTTTCAATACCGCTCTCAGCGAGAAAGTGTACGCACATATAATTCCATGATTATTTACACCGGCCTGTGTCTGCAGTGAATTTGACGCTCAGCGTACGGCCAACACAGCCACTTATAGAGGAAAAGTCATATACACAGTATACAGCCTGTCTTCTTTTTTTTAAAAAAAGCTCCTTCGTTGGGCTACCTCTGGCCGTCTGCATTTTACTGGGTGACTGGTGGGAGTTTTGGTGCATCAAGTATTGAGTGGGAAAACCTGGTTCCTCTCTCACCTGAGGAGTTTGTCGTTACCGATGCCCAACCTTTGGAAAGTTCCCAGGGGCCGGGGGATAAGGCTGGGGACTTCCAGCAAGTGTCTCAAGAGCTTTCAGGGGGTGAGGAGGACGATGATGATGAGACACAGTTGTCTATCAGTGAGGGAGTAGTAAGGGCAGTCAGTCCGAGGGAGGAGCGCACAGAGGATTCGGAGGAAGAGCCGCTGGACGATGAGGTGACTGACCCCACCTGGTTTGCTAAGCCTACTGAGGACAGGTCTTCAGAGGGGGTGGCAAGTGCAGCAGCAGTGCAGGTTGGAAGAGCAGTGGAGTGGCCAGGGGTAGAGGCAGGACCAGAGCGGAGAATCCCCCAACTGTTTTCCAAAGCACCCCCTCGCACCAAGTCACCATGCAGAGGGCTAGGTGTTCAAACGTGTGGATGTTTTTTAGTGAGAGCGCGGTCGACCAACGAACAGTGGTGTGCAAACTGTGTCGCACCAAGATCAGCCGCGGAGCCACCACTACCAGCCTCACCACCACCAGCGTGCGCAGGCATATGATGGCCAAGCACCCCACTAGGTGGGACGAAGGCCGTTCACCCCCTGCAGGTCACACCACTGCCTCTTCCCCTGTGCCCCAACCTGCCACTCAGATCCAACCCCGCTCTGAGGACACAGGCACGAGCGCCTCCCAGCCTGCACCCACACCCTCACCTCCGCTGTCCTCGGCCCCATCCAGCAATGTCTCTCAGCGCAGCGTTCAGCTGTTGCTAAAAGAAGCGTTGGAGCAAAAGCGCAAGGACGCCGCCACGCACCCGCACGCACAAGCTTTAAACATGCACATTGCCAAATGAATCAGCCTGGAGATGCTGCCGTACAGGCTTGTGGAAACGGAGGCTTTCAAAAACATGATGGCGGCGGCGGCCCCGCGCTACTCGGTCCCCAGTCGCCACTACTTTTCCCGATGTGCCGTCCCAGCCCTACACCAGCACGTCTCCCGAAACATTGTACGCGCCCTCACCAACGCGGTTACTGGGAAGGTCCACTTAACAACGGACACGTGGACAAGCACAGGCGGGCAGGGCCACTATATCTCCCTGACGGCACATTGGGTGAATTTAGTGGAGGCTGGGACCGAGTCAGAGCCTGGGACCACTCACGTTTTTTAATGAATCTAAGCTAAGTAGAAGGAAAAAACTCACGATTTTCATTTTTTGGCAATAGTGTCATTTTAAACACAGTTTTTTCTGTACAACACACTTATGAATGAAGACTTTTATCCCAAAATGGATACCCCTCTTTGTCCCGTGTTCAGAAATATACTCATTGTGACACTTATCTTCTGTCTGGCTGCACAACATGGCCCAAACTGAAAGCAGCATTGAAGTTCAACTGTTTCTAACTTATTAAAAACCATTATCCTTTGGATAACTACAGTCATGTAATCAGAGACCGCTCACCGCTGCCATTGGTCAATGCTTCAGGTTCTCGGCTACCTTTAGGAGCCAGCGGCAAAGAGATTTAAAATTTCATGGACCCTCCCCAGCTTCTACGCTTCTGTTCGCAATTTTGCCTACGTGTGCATGCGCTGAAGTCAGGAGATATCCGAGTTCTGGTATACAAGATGGCAGTGCAGCACAGAGGATTGGAGCAGTAGAGTAGTCAGGAGATAGCTGAGGTCTGGAGTACAAGATGGCGGTGCAGCATAGTGGGTTTGAACAGTAACGCAGTCAGGAGATAGCTGAGGACTAGTACACAAGATGGCGGTGCAGTACAGAGGATTTGAACAGTAGACTAGTCAGAAGATACCTGAAGTCTGGCGCACAAGATATTAGTGCAGCACAGAGGGTTTGAGCAGTAACGTAGTAAGGAGATAGCTGAGGTCTGGTACACAAGATGACAGCGTAGCATAGTGGGTTTGAACAGTAACGTAGTCATAAGATAGCTGAGATCTAGTACAAAAGATGGTGGTGCAGCACAGAGGGTTTGAACAAAAACATAGTCAGGAGTTAGCCGAGGTCAGGTAAACAAGACGCCGAGGCAGCACAGAGGGTTTGAGGAGCAACATAACCAGGAGAGAGTTGAGGTCTGGTACACAAGATGGCAGTGTAGCATAGTGGGTTTGAACAGTAACGTAGTCAGGAGATAGCTGAGATCTAGTACAAAAGATGGTGGTGCAGCACAGAGGGTTTGAACAAAAACATAGTCAGGAGTTAGCCGAGGTCAGGTAAACAAGACGCCGAGGCAGCACAGAGGGTTTGAGGAGCAACATAACCAGGAGAGAGTTGAGGTCTGGTACACAAGATGGCAGTGTAGCATAGTGGGTTTGAACAGTAACGTAGTCAGGAGATAGCCGAGGTCTGGTACACAAGATGGCAGTGCAGTACAGAGGATTTGAGCAGTAGAGTAGTCAGAAAATACCTTAAGTCTGGTACACAAGATGGCAGCGCAGCATAGTGGGTTTGAATACTAACGTAGTCAGGAGAAAGCTAAGCTGTGGTACACAAGACTGCAGTGCAGCACTGAGGGCTGGAGCTTTAGAGTAGTCAGGAGATAGCCGAGGTCAGGTAAACAAGACAGCAATACAGCACTGAGGGCTGGAGCATTAGAGTAGCCAGGAGATAGCCGAGGCTTGGTACACAAGATGGCAGTGCAGGACAGAGGGCTGGAGCAGTAATGTAGTCAGGAGACAGTTGAGGTCTGCTACACAAGATGGCAGTGCAGGACAGAGGGCTGGAGCAGTAATGTAGTCAGGAGACAGTTGAGGTCTGCTACACAAGATGGCGGTGCAGCACAGATGGTAACAGCAGTAGAGTAGTCAGGAGATAGGAGAGGTCTGGTACATGATGGCGGTGCTGCACAGAGGGTTTGAGCAGTAGAGTAGCCAGGAGATAGCTGAGTTCTAGTACACAAGTTAGCGGTGCAGCACAGAGGGTATTAGCAGTAAAATAGTCAGAAGATAGTCGAGGTCTGGTACACAAGATGGCAGCGCAGCACAGAGGGTGTGAGCAGTAGAGTAGTCATGAGATAGCCGAGGTCAGGTAAACAAGACAGCAATACACCACTGAGGGTTGGAGCAGTAGAGTAGCCAGGAGACAACCGAGGTTTGGTACACAAGATGGCAGTGCAGCACAGAGGGCTAGAGCAGTAATGTAGTCAGGAAATAGTTGAGGTCTGCTACAGAGGATGGCGGTGCAGCACAGAGAGTTTAAGCAGTAGAGAAGCAAGGTGAAAGCTTAGGTCTAGTACACAAGTTGGCAGTGCAGCACAGAGGGTTTGAGCAGTAACCTAGTCAGGAAATAACCGAGGTCTGGTATACAAGATGGCACTGCAGCACAGAGGGTTTGAGCAGTAACATAGTCAGGAGACTGCTTTGGTCTGGTATACAAGATGGCAGTGCAGCACAGAGGGGTTGTGCAGTAACGTAGTCAGGAGATAGCAGAGGTCTTGAATAGAATATGAAGTCTGGTATACAAGATAGTGGTGCAGCACAGTGGGTAACAGCATTAGAGTAGTTAGGAGATAGGAAAGGACTAGTACAAGACGGCGTTGCAGCACAGAGGGTTTGAGCAGTAGAGTAGCCAGAAAATAGCTTAGGTCTGCTACACAAGTTGGCGGTGCAGTACAGAGCGTTTGAGCAGTAAAGTAGTCAGGAGATACCTGAGGTCTGGTACATAAGATGGTGGTGCAGCACACTGGGTTTGAACAGTAATGTAGTCAGGATATAGCCAAAGTCGGGTACTTAACACGGTGGTGCAGCACAGTGGATTTGAGCAGTAACGCAGTCAGGAGATAGCTGAGGTTTGGTGCACAAGATGGTAGTGCAGTACAGAGGGTTTGAGCAAAACATAGTCAGTACATAGCTGAAGTCTGGTACACAAGATGGCGGTGCCGCACAGAGGGCTGGAGTAGTAATGTAGTCAGAACACAGTTGAGGTCTAGTACACATAATGATGGTGCAGCACATAGGATTTGAGCAGTAACATAGTCAGGAGACAGAGGGTACCAGTAGTAGAGTAGTCAGGAGATTGTAGAGGTCTGGTACAAGATGGCGGTGCAGCACATAGGGTTTGAGCAGTAGAGTAGTCAGGACATAGCTAAGGTCTGGTACACAAAATGTCAGTGCAGTACAGAGGGTTTGAGAAGTAAGGTAGTCAGGAGATAGCTGAGGTCTGGTACACAAGATGGCGGTTCAGCACAAAAGGTTTGATCAGTAGAGTAGTCGGGAGATAGCCGAGGTCTGGTACACAAGACGGACGTGCAGCACAGAGGGCTGCAGTAGTAGAGTAGTCAGGAGATAGCCTAGCTTTGATACACAAAGAGGCGGTACAGGACAGAAGGTAACAGCAGTAGAGTAGTCAGGAGACAGCTGAGGTCTGGTACACAAGATGGCGGTGCAGCACAGAGGGCTTGAGCAATAGAGTAGTCAGGAGATAGCCGAGGTATGGTACACAAGATTGCGGTAAAGCAAAAAGGGGTTTGAGCAGTTGAGCAGTCAGGAGATAACCAAGGTCTGGTACACAAGCTGACGGAGCAGCACAGAGGGCTTGAGCAATAGAGTAGTCAGAAGATAGCTGAGGTCTGGTATACAATATGGCGGTGCAGCACAGAGGGTTTGAGCAGTAGCGTAGTCAGGAGATAGCCGAGTTCTAGGATACAAGAGCATTATTGTAGTCAAGAGACAGTTTAGGTCTGGTACACAGGATGGCGGTGCAGCACAGAGGGTTTGAGCCATAGAGTAGTCAGGAGATTGCCGAGGTCTGGTACACAAGATGGCGGTGCAGCACACAGGGTTTGAGCAGCAACATAGTCAGGAAATAACTGAGGTCTGGTATACAAGATGGCAGTGCAGCACAGAGGGTTTGAACAGTAACGTAGTCAGGAGATAGTCGAGGTCTGATACACAAGATGGCAGTGCAGCACAGAGGGTTGGAGCAATAACTTAGTCAGGAGATAGCTGAGGTCTGATATAGGATGGTGGTGCAGCACAGAGGGTTTGAGCAGTAGAGCAGTCAGGAGATAGCCGAGGTCTGGTATACAATATGGCGGTGCACCACAGAGGATTTGAGCAGTAACACAGTCAGGAGATAGCTGAGGTCTGGTACACATGACAGCGGTGCAGCACGGAGGGCTGGAGCAGTAGCACAGACAGGAGATAGCTGATGTCTGGTACACCAGATGGTGGTGCAGCAAAGTGTTTGAGCAGTAACATAGTCAGTACATAGCCGAGGTCTTGCATAGAAGATGAAGTCTGGTACACAAGATGGCGGTGCAGCACAGAGGGTCAGAGCAGTAGAGTAGCTAGGAGATAGCTGAGGTCTGGTACACAAGTTGTCGGTGCAGTACAGAGGGTTTGAGCAGAAATGTAGTCAGGTGATAGCCAAAGTCTGCTTCCCAAGACGGTGATGCAGCACAGAGGGTTTGAGCAGTAACGCAGTCAGGAGATAGCTGAGGTCTGGTACACAAGATGGTGGTGGAGTACAGAGGGTTTGAGCAGTAACGCAGTCAGTAGATAGCCAAGTCTGGTACACAAGATGGTGGTGGAGTACAGAGGGTTTGAGCAGTAACGCAGTCAGTAGATAGCTGAAGTCTGTACACAGGATGACGGTACAGCACAGAAGGTAACAGCAGTAGAGTTGCCAGAAGATAGCTGAGGTCTGATACACAAGTTGGCAGTGCAGTACAGAGGGTCTGAGCAGTAACATACTCAGGAGATAGCTGAGGCCAGAGGGTTTGAGCAGTAACAGGTGATAACCGAGGTCTGGTATACAAGATGACACTGCAGCACCGAGGGTTTGAACAGTAACGTAATCAGGAGATAGGCGAGGTCTGGTATAAAAGATGGCAGTGCAGCACAAAGGCTTCGAACAGTATCGTAGTCAGGACATAGCTGAGGTCTGGTACACAAGATGGCGCTGCAGCACAGAGGGTATGAGTAGTAACGTAGTCAGGTGATAGCTGAGGTCTGGTACACAAGACGGTGGTGCAGCACAATGGGTTTGAACAGTAACGTATTTAGGAAATGGCCAAGTCTGGTACACAAGATGGCGGTGCAGCACAGAGGGTTTGAGCAGTAACGTAGTCAAGAGATAGCCGAGGTCTTGCATAGAAGATGGCAGTGCAGCACAGATGGTTTGAACAGTAGCATATTCAGGAGATAGCCAAGGTCTGGAACACAAGATGCTGGTGCAGCACAGAGGGTTTGAGCAGTAACATTGACAGGAGAGAGTTGAGGTCTGGTACACAAGATTGAGGTGCTGCATAATGGGTTTGAACAGTAACATAGTCAGGAGATAGCTGAGGGCTGGTACACAGGCTGGCGATGCAGTACAGAGGGTTTGAATAGTAGAGAAGGCAGGAGATACCTGAAGTCTGGTACACTAGATGGCGGTGCAGCACAGAGGGTAACAGTAGTAGAGTAGTCAGGAGATAGCTGAGGTCTTGTACATATGACGGCGGTGCAGCACAGAGGTTTTAAGATGTAACAAAGTCAGGAGATAGTCGAGGTCTGGTACTCAAGATGGCGATGCAGCACAGAGGGCTGGAGCAGTAGAGTAGTCAGGAGATAGCCGAGAACTGGCATACAAGACGGCAGTGCAACACAGAGAGAGGCGCCGGAATAGTAGCCCCCGGGGATATATATGGAGGCAGCCCATGACAGGGTTAACGGGGAGGCCAGGGTTAATTGAAGGGTGAAGAGGGGGGGGGTGTAGTATAGGGGGGAGTAGAGGGGGAAGTTAGAGAGAAAGTGCGGGAACAGCAGGGGGAGGAGCATCCCTAGTCGGCATCGGAGGAAGAAGAAGCAGAAGGAGAAGACGGAGGCCATGAGGAAGTCCCACCCACCCGCCCTTACTTTAGCATATAGGGGGCAGTTTAGTTAGTAGAAAGGGTCGTAGAGGTATCGCAACATTGTCATAGCGGCATTCGGAAGGGGGGGGGAGTTCTTGGAGCCAGATGATGTGCGGGGCGGGGGGGGGGGGAAACGGGGGGCTGAGGGCTGCCTCCCCCCCCCCTCCCCCTTTTTGGTATAGTGTGTGTGGTCAGCCTGTCGCCTCCCGGCTCTGTCAGGCCGTAGTCCCTGCAGAGAAACGTGGCTAGCCGAGGAACGGCTCGCGCCTCTCTGAGTCGGGAGGAGGAGGGCGACTAGGGGCAACCGGTTGTGTGTTGCCTCCCGAGTCGGCTGTCTTGCGACGGGAGGATTTTAGCGGGAAGGATTTCAGTCTCCCGAGTCGGATAGAGGAAGAGAGCGGCGGGAGGCAGGACGGAAATCCTTTTCCCTGTTGGGGAGGCGACAGAGGGGGTTGGAGGCTCCAGGGACTTCCCCCTTTTCAGTGGGTTGTTTTATTTGATGTTTTTTACCCAATTGTGAATAAGAATTTTAATAAACGGCCGCTGTGGCCAAAATTTATCCAAGCTAGAAGTTGCAGTGTTTTAATTGAAGAAAGGGGGAGGTTGGGTTAGGTCACAGAGGTCACATCCGATATACCCGCGTCATGTTTGAGCAGTAAAGTAGTCAGGAGACACCTGAGGTCTGGTACACAAGATGGCGGTGCAGCACAGTGGGTTTGAACAGTAACGTATGTAGTAAATAGCCGAGGTCTTGTACATAAGATGGCGGTGCAGCACAGAGGGTTTGAGTAGTAACGTAGTCAAGAGATAGCCGAGGTCTTGCATAGAAGATGGCGGTGCAGCGCAGACGGTTGGATCAGTAGAGCAGTCAGGAGATAGCCGAGGTCTGGTATACAAGATGGCGGTGCAGCACAGAGGTTTTCAGAAGTAACGTAGTCAGGAAACACTCAAGGTCTGGTACACAAGATGGCGATGCAGCAAAGAGGGCAACAGTAGTAGAGTAGGCAGGAGATAAGTGAGGTCTGGTACACAAGATGGCAGTGCAGCAGAGTGTTTGAGCAGTAACATAGTCAGGAGACAGTTGAGGTCTGGTACACAAGATGGCGAGGTAGCACAGAGGGTGACAGCAGTAGAGTATAGTGAAGACAGCTGAGTTCTGGTACACAAGTTGGCAGTGCAGTACAGAGGGTCTGAGCAGAAACATAGTCAGGAGATAGCTGAGGCCAGAGGGTTTGAGCAGTAACGTAGTCAGGTGATAACCGAGGTCTGGTATACAAGATGGCACTGCAGCACGGAAGGTCTGAACAGTAACGTAAGCCGGAGATATCCGAAGTCTAGTACAAAAGATGTCGGTGCAGCACAGAGGCTTCGAACAGTATCGTAGTCAGGACATAGCCGAGGTCTGGTACACAAGATGGTGGTGCAGCACAGAGGGTATGAGTAGTCACGTAGTAATGAGATAGCCGAGCTTTGGTACACAAGACGGCAGTGCCGCACAAAGGGTTTGAACAGTATTGCAGTCAGGAGATTGCCAAAGTCTGGTACACAAGATGGCGGTGCAGCACAGAGGGTTTGAGCAGCAACATAGTCAGGTGATAGCCGAGGTCTGATACAAGATGGCGGTGTAGTGCACAGGGTTTGAGCAGTAGAGCAGTCAGGAGATAGCCGAGGTCTGATACACAAGATGGCAGTGCAGCACAGAGGGTTTTAGCAATAACATAGTCAGTAGACACCTGAAGTCTGGTATACAAGATGGCGGTGCACCACAGAGGATTTGAGCAGTAACACAGTCAGGAGATAACCGAGGTCTGGTATACTAGATGGTGGTGCAGCACAGAGGGTGTAAGTAGTAGAGTAGTCAGAAGATAGCTGAGTTCTGGTAAACAAGACGCCGCTGCAGCACAGAGGTTTTCAGAAGTAACGTAGTCAGGAGACATTCAAGGTCTGGTACACAAGATGACGGTGCAGCATGGAGGGCTGGAGCAGTAGCATTGACAGGAGATAGCTGATGTCTGGTACACCAGATGGTGGTGCAGCGGAGTGTTTGAGCAGTAACGTAGTCAGGACATAGCCGAGGTCTTGCATAGAAGATGAAGAGTGGTATACAAAATGGCGGTGCAGCACAGAGGGTCAGAGCAGAAGAGTAGCTAGGAGATAGCTGAGGTCTGGTACACAAGCTGTTAGTGCAGTACAGAGGGTTTGAGCAGAAATGTAGTCAGGTGATAGCCAAAGTCTGCTTCCCAAGACGGTGATGCAGCACAGAGGGTTTGAGCAGTAACGCAGTCAGGAGATAGCTGAGGTCTGGTACACAAGATGGTGGTGGAGTACAGAGGGTTTGAGTAGTAACGCAGTCAGTAGATAGCTGAAGTCTGGTAGACAGGTTGACGGTGCAGCACAGAAGGTAACAGCAGTAGAGTAGCCAGAAGATAGCTGAGGTCTGGTACACAAGTTGGCAGTGCAGTACAGAGGGTCTGAGCAGTAACATACTCAGGAGATAGCTGAGGCCAGAGGGTTTGAGCAGTAACAGGTGATATCTGAGGTCTGGTATACAAGATGACACTGCAGCATCGAGGGTTTGAACAGTATCGTAGTCAGGACATAGCCGAGGTCTGGTACACAAGATGGCTGTGCAGCACAGAGGGAATAAGTCGTAACGTAGTCAGGTGATAGGCGAGGTTTCGTACACAAGACGGCAGTGCGGCACAGAGTTTGAGCAGTAACATAGGAGATAGCCGAGGTCTGGTACACAAGACGGTGGTGCAGCACAGAGGGTTTGAGCAGTAACGTAGTCAAGAGATAGCCGAGGTCTTGCATAGAAGATGGCAGTGCAGCACAGATGGTTTGAACAGTAGCATATTCAGGAGATAGCCGAGGTCTGGAACACAAGACGCTGGTGCAGCACAGAGGGTTTGAGCAGTAACATAGCCAGGAGATAGTTGAGGTCTGATACACAAGATTGAGGTGCTGCATAATGGGTTTGAACAGTAACGTAGTCAGGAGATAGCTGAGGGCTGGTACACAAGCTGGCGATGCAGTACAGAGGGTTTGAATAGTAGAGAAGGCAGGAGATACCTGAAGTCTGGTACACAAGATGGCAGTGCAGCAAAGAAGATTTGAGAAGTTACGTAGTCAGGACATAGTCAAGGTCTGGTACTCTAGATTGCGGTGCAGCACAGAGGGTAACAGTAGTAGAGTAGTCAGAAGATAGCTGAGGTCTGGTACATATGACGGCGGTGCAGCACAGAGGTTTTGAGACGTAACAAAGTCAGGAGATAGTCGAGGTCCGGAACACAAGATGGCGATGCAGCACAGAGTGTTTGAGCCGTGGAGTAGTCAGGAGATAGCTGAGAACTGGCATACTAGACGTCAGTGCAACACAGAGTGTTTGAGCAGTAACGTAGTCAGGGGACACCTGAGGTCTGGTACACAAGATGGCGGTGCAGCACAGAGGGTTTGAGCAGTAACTTAGTCAGGAGATAGCCAAGGTCTTTTACACAAGATGGAGGTGCAGCACAGAGGATTTCAGCAATAACATAGTCAGGCAATAGGCAAGGTCTGGTACGCACGATGGTCGTGCAGCACGAAGGGTTTGAGCAGTAACATAGTCAGGAGATAATCAAGGTCTGGTATACAAAATGGCAGTGCAGCACAGAGGGTTGGACCAAAACTTAGTCTGGAGATAGCTAAGATCTGGTACACAAGATGGCAGTGCAGCACAGAGGATTTGAGTAATAACGTAGTCAGGAGATACTTGAAGTCTGGTACACAAGATGGCGGTGCAGCACAGAGGGTTTATGCAGTAACATAGTAAAGGGATAGCCGAGGTCTTTCACAGAAGATGGCAGTGCAGCACAGAGGGTTTGAACAGTAGCATAGTCAGGAGATAGCCAAGGTCTGATACACAAGACACCGATGCAGCATATAGGATTTTAGCAGTAACATAGTCAGGAGATAGCCGAGGTCTGGTGCACATGATGGCGGTGCAGTACAGAGGATTTGAACAGTAGAGTAGTCAGGAGATAGCTGAAGTCTGGTACACAAGATGGTGGTGCAGTACAAAGGGTTTGAGCAGTAACGTAGTCAGATGTTTGCTTAGGTCTGGTACACAAGACGGTGGTGCAACACATTGGGTTTGAGCAGTAACGTAGTCATAAAATAATGAGGTCTGGTACACAACATGGCGGTGCAGTACAGGAGTTTGAACAGTAAAGTAGTCAGGAGCTACCTGAAGTCTGGTATACAAAATGGTGTTGCAGCACAGGGGCATTGAGCAGTAACATAGTCAGGAGATAGCCGAGTTCTGGTAACCGAGATGGATGGTCAGAACAGAGGGTTTGAGCAGTAACATAGTCAGGAGATAGTCAAGGTCTGGTACATAAGATAGCGGTGCAGCACAGAGGGTTTGAACAGTAACATAGCCAGGAGATAACCAAGGTCTGATATACAAGATGGCGGTGTAGCATAGAGGGTTTAAGAAGTAACGTAGTCAGGAGATAGTTGAGGTCCGATACACAACATGGCGGTGCAGCACAGAGGGTAACAGCAGTAGAGTAGTCAGGAGACAGCTTAGGTCTGGTACACAAGATTGCGGTGCAGCACAGAGGGCTGGGGCAGAAATGTAGTCAGGAGATAGTCGAGATCAGGTACACAAGACTTGTGGTGCAGCACAGTAGAGTAGTCAGGAGATAGCCAAGGTTCGGTATATAAGATGGCGATGCAGGACAGAAGGTTTGAACAGTAGCATACTCAGGAAATAGCCCAGGTCTGGTACACAAGATGGCGGTGCAGCACAGAGGAATTCAGCAATAACATAGTCAGGCGATATGCAAGGTCTGGTACACAAGATGGTCGTGCAGCACAGAGGGTTTGAGCAGTAACATAGTCAGGAGATAACCGAGGTCTGGAATATAAGATGGCAGTGCAGCACACAGGGTTTGAGCAGTAACATAGTCAGGAGATAACCAAGGTCTGGAATATAAGATGGCAGTGCAGCACAGAGGGTTTGAACAGTAACGTGGTCAGAAGATAGCCGAGGTCTGATACACGCAATGGCAGTGCAGCACAGAGGGTTGGAGCAGTAATGTGGTCAGGACATTGATGAGGTCTGGTATAGAAGACTTGTTGTGCAGCATAGTGGATTTGAGCAGTAGAGTAGTCAGGAGAAAGCCGAGGTCTGGTACACAAGATGGTGGTGCAGCACAGAGGGTTTGAGCAGTAGTCAGGAGATAGCCGAGGTCTGGTACACAAAATCGCAGTGCAGCACAGAGGGTTTGAGCAGTAGAGTAATAAGGAGATAGCCGAGGTCTGGTACACAAGTAGAAGATGCAGCACAGAGAATTGACCAGTGGAGTAGCCAGGAGATAGCTGAGTTCTAGTGCACAATATGGCGGTGCAGCACAGAGGGCTGGAGCAGTAATGTAGTCCGGAGACAGTTGAGGTCTGGTACACCAGCACAGATTTTTTGAAGCAGGAAAGTAGTCAGTTGGGAGCCGAGGTCTGGTATACAAGATAGCGGTGCAGCACAGAGGGTTTCAGCAATAACATAGTCAGTAGGTAGCTGAAGTCTGGTATACAAGATGGCGGTGCAGCACAGAGGATTTGAGCAATAACACAGTCAGGAGATAACCGAGGTCTGGTACACAACATGGCGGTGCAGCACAGAGGGTAACAGCAGTAGAGAAGTCAGGAGATAGCTGATGTCTGGTACACAAGATGGCGATGCAGCACAGAGGGCTGGAGCAGAAATGTAGTCAGGAGATAGTCAAGGACTGGTAATCATAATGGCGCTGCAGTACAGAGGGTTTGAGCAGTAACGTAGTCAGGAGATAGCCAAGGTCTGGTACGCAAGACTTGTGGTACAGCACAGTGCATTTGTGCAGTAACATAATCAGGAGATAGCCGAGGTCTGGTACAGAAGATGGCGGTGCAGCACAGAGGGTTCTAGCAGTAGAGTACCCTGGAGATAACCGAGGTCTGATACGAGAGATAGTGGTGCAGCACAGAGGATTGAGCAATAGAGTAGCCAGGAGATAGCTGAAGTCTGGTACCCAGGATGGCGGTTCAGCACAGAGGGCTGGAGCAGTAGAGTAGTCATGAGGTAGTCAAGGTTTGGTACATAAGATGGCGATGCAGCACAGAGGGTTCGAACAGTAGCATAGTCAGGAGATAGCCAAGGTCTGGTATACAAGATGGTGGTTCATCACAGAGGGTTGGAGCAGTAGAGTAGTCAGGACATAGGTGAGGTCTGGAACACAAGATGGCGGTGAAGCACAGAGGATTTGCGCAGTACCATAGACAGAAGATAGCCGACATCTGGTACACATGATGACATTGCAGCACAGAGGATTTGAGCAGTGGCGTAGTGAGGAGACAGATGAGGTCTGGTATACAAGATGTCGGTGAAGCACCGATGATTTGAACAGTACCGTAGTCAGGAGATAGCCAAGGTCCGGTATACAAGATTGCGGTGCAGCAAAGAGGATTTGAGCAGCAGCGTGGTCAGAAGATAGCCGAGGTCTGGTATACAATATGCTGGTGCAGCACAGAGGATTTGAGCAGTAGAGTAGCAGGAGTTAGCAGAGCTCTGGTATAAAAAATAACAGTGCGGCACAGAGGATTTGAGCAGTAACATAGTCAGTAGATAGCCAAGGTCTGGTACACAAGATGGTGGTGCAGCACAGAGGATTTAAACAGTAGCGTAGTCAGGAGATAGCCAATGTCTGGTACACAAGATGGTGGTGCAGCACAGATGATTTGAGCAGTAGCGTAGTCGGGAGATAGCCGAGGTCTGCTACCCAAGACGGTGATGCAGCACAGAGGGTTTGAGCAGTAACGCAGTCAGGAGATTACTGAGGTCTGGTACACAAGATGGTGGTGGAGTACAGAGGGCTGGAGCAGTAAAGTAGTCAGGAGACACTTGAGATCTGGTATACAAGATAGGGGTGCAGCACAGAGGATTTGAGCAGTAGCGTAGTCAGAAGATAGCAGAGGTCATGTAATACAGGAGGACAATCTAATTGTAGAGAGGCAGGTATGCAGGGAGACAGTTTGGTTAATAAAGGCACAATAAACATGCATGGAGGGGAAGAACAAGGCCAGGCATATGTAGTTTCTCTAATGAAGGCAGGGTGGAGCCACTTCAGTAGCTAAGTAGTAAGAACCAGACCTGGAATATGGATTGGTCATGGGTGCTTTACAAAAGGCTGGAGAGCTCAGTAGGACTGCTGTTTGGGGCAGAAGAGGTCTCAGGTTTGAGTCCAGACATTAACACTCTCAAAGTGCTTTTATGGCCCTTAGACTGGGTCAAATACCAGTTTGAGGGGGTTTGGTGAACTTCTGCTTCTGTTCTAACTAACTTGGAATAAACCAGCTCAACTAAACTTTTCCACAAGTCTGCTCATCACTGCTCAATAATCTTACAATGTATGATATTCTTCTAGGGACCTAAAAACATGAGCAGAATCTAATCCTAGTTTTAAGGTTGAACCTCAGTAGAATTTGCTCATGTGTGGCAATGGTAATCCAACCCAACTCTGGTTGCAATAGCTTTTAATGGCTTCCTATCTATTTCTTGACTTGTCCAAGCAATCAGACCATAGTCTTCCACTTCAGACCTTCAAACATAAGTAGGAACATCTATGAGGTCAATGAGGTTCAGTATGTTGAAGACACCTAGCATGACTTTTTTGTTTTATGATAATTTATGATAATTCTATGTTAATGATATTAGGCTGTAGATCTTCTGAGGTGTGCCCAGCTAAGCTGTTTCCACTATCTGTACTGCACATCTTTGGTAAACAACAGACCTAAAGTTGTTTGGTCTGTTTTGTAGTGTAATGACAGAACATACACAGACCTTATCTCCCATGTGTTTAAACTCTCACGGGCAACGCCATTCTTTTTATGAGCAGGCATTTGCTATGCCTGACTGCAAATATGTGATCCACCTGAGAACGTTCACGTAGGATCTCACATCCTCGTATTGTTGACTTTACAGAATTGTGTAGAAGAACTGCCGCAGTATATGGAGGTGGTCATCTGGCTATAAGTACACAACCTTGTAATATGAACCCTGGACTAGGACTCAACCCAGCCACATGGCCGATATAAAATAGTTACATGACTCAACCGCTCTGCCCCTAACTTTGTCTCGCTATACAATGGCTTCAACCCTAAAGAAGGGATGCATGCCATGTGACCATGTTCTTCTGAACCAACCAACCTCACCCTTCCACTTATATAAGCAATTTCAAACACAACATAGTGCTACACAATGGTCTGCATTTCCCTCTAAGGGCTTAGTCAGACGAGCGTGTTTTTTTTTTTTTGCGCCTACGTGCGTTAAACAAACCCACATGATTGGAAAACGTGTGAACGGGCAAAGATTCATATGCGCAGCGCATATGAGTATCAGGGACCAAAGAATCCCCTGCCACAGCTGTGGCAGAGGACCACAATACTATGCCATTGCTTTCAATTGGGCCGGCGCTGCTGCCTCCCCATTGAAAGCAATGGGATGAAGACGACCCCCACAGTGATGATTTTCGGAGGAGTGGGGGGTTTAAATATAAGCCGTACCCCAAAAATTATCCCTAGCTGTAGAAAAAAAAGGTTAACTCACCTAGAAGCGCTGTCCGGCTCTTCTCCCCGTCCCCGGCAGTCTTCTTCTGTATTCTGGTGGCTGGGGATTGAAAAATCCCCGCCTCTAGAAAGTGCTGCCTCTGATTGTCTGAGGGCTAGGGCTTTTATTTCAATCCCCCCCCCCCCCCCGAACATCATCACTGCGGGGGTGGCCTTCATCCCATTGCTTTCAATGGGGCGGCAGCAGCGCCAGCCCCATTGAAAGCAATGGGATAGCATCATGGTCCCCTGCCACAGCTGTAAAAGCTGTGGCAGGGGATTCCTTTGTCCCCGCTGCAATTCCCTCATCACTGAACACTGTGACAGTGCTGTTACAGTGTTCAGTGATGAGGGGACTCCCTGTGGGGATTAACGAAACCCTTGGAGAGAAGCACCTTTTAAATGCCCTACTATAAGCAGCGGGTATCTATTCCTTGCGCAGGAGTTTTCATTAACTCCTGCTCCCATAGGAGTCAATGGAAACGCCTGCAAAACGCGCACCTATGTGCTATCTTTTCTAGGTGCATGCTGTTTTGCGCTTCAAATTCCACGCATATGAACACCTTATATGAACGCATTATACGCACGCAAAACACACGCTTGTGTGAATGAGCCCTAACACTGCTACTCCTCTACACAGACACCAGTGCTGCTCAGTTGTGGTCATTCAAGATGTCATAGATCCCTATTGGGGGTCCAACTGTGTGATTAGGCTCTGTGGCACTGTGTTAGAATCACATTGATGGGGTGTATCAAGGAGGGATGAATAACGTTCGCCATCAAATAAGTAATCCGAAGGGCCATCTAACCTTGGCCTACTATGGAAAATGGGAACAAAAGTATGGCCATTTCTCATTTTTAGACAGTTTTAACAATTCTAGCCCATATAACATGACCATTTTGTAGCAAGATAATGTTGCAATATAAAATATAGCCCGCCATATAGTTCCAAAATAATGTATAGTACCCAAATAACAGAACCCGCCTCATACTGTCATGGAGTTCCCAAATACCAGCATTTAATTCCTAAATAATAGTGAATGCTTTTAGTTTGCTAATTGCGTTCCCAAAACATGGGTAGGGAGTATGTAAATAAGGGACATGGGCAATTGCCCAGTTTACCATCCCTTGAAACCAGCCTAGCTTTGGAGTTAGATTACTAGAACTATAGAACTACTATCTTTGCTTCCAAATGTTGCCCTTCAGGTGCTTGGGAAAGCTGGGTGACAACAGCTATCTTGGCTGTAAAAGGTTGTCACCCAGCTTTCCCAGGAATAGATGCAATTGTTAAATAGAATTAGCAAAAACTGGGCAGTAGGAGACAACTGGAGGTCAAGTGTTCAGCTATCTCAGGTGGTTCTGTTGTGAGTCAAGATATGGCAACGCAACATTCTGTGGCAGGTGGTGTTTAGAGATGAGCGAGCATACTCGTCCGAGCTTGATATTCGTTCGAGTATTAGGGTGTTCGAGATGCTCGTTACTCGTGACGAGTACCACGCGATGTTCGGGTTACTTTCATTTTCTTCCCTGAGAAATTTGCGTGCTTCTCTGGCCAATAGAAAGACAGGGAAGGCATTACAACTTCCCCCTGTGATGTTCAAGCCCTATACCACCCCCCTGCTGTGAGTGGCTGGCGAGATTAGGTGTCACCCGAGTATAAAAATCGGCCCCTCCCGCGGCTCGCCACAGATGCATTCTGACATTAGTTCAGGGAAAGTGGTATCTTGGTGGAGCTGCTATAGGGAGAGTGTTAGGAGTGATTTTAGGTTTCAAGAACCCCAACGGTCCTTCTTAAGGCCATAAATCTTCTCTATATGCGCTCAATGGGGCTGGCGGCAGCAGCGCCGACCGCATTGAGAACATATAGAAGACAAATCCTTCTTTTCTGCCACAGCTGTAACAGCTGTGGCAGAGAAGAACAATGTTTGCCCATTGAATTCAATGGAGCCGGCAATACAGCAGGTTCCACTGAATGCAATGGGCTGCCGACGTGCGCGGGATGAATTGTCGGGAAGGGCTTAAATATATAAGCCCTTCCCTGCAATTCATCCAGAAATGTGTTACAATAAAAATATATACCGGCGTATAAAGCGACGGGGCGTATAAGACGACCCCCCAACTGTCACCTTATACGCCGGCAATACAGTGGAGCAAAGAATAAAAATCATTACTTACTTCTTCTGGTGTTCTGCGGTGCTGCTGCAGACTGTCACTCCTTCCTGGTGTTCTGCGGTGCTCCTGCAGGCTGTCGCTCCCTCCTGGTTCCCGGCAGAGCATTGCTTTCTCTACGAAGGGCTTTAAATCCCCGCCTCCAGAAACACACGTGCCTTCAGCCAATCACAGCCAATGACAATGATGTCATTGAATGGCTGTGATTGGCTGTGTTTCTGGAGGCGGGGATTTCAAGCCCTGCGTCCAGAAAGCAATGCTCTGCCGGGAACCAGGAGGGAGCGACAGCCTGCAGGAGCGGCGCAGAACGTCAGAAGAAGTGAGTAATGATTTTTATTCTTTGCTCCGCTGTATTGCCGGCGTATAAGGTGACAGTTGGGGGGTCGTCTTATACGCCCCATCGCCTTATACGCCGGTATATATTTTTATTGTAACACATTTCTGCATGAATTGCAGGGAAGGGCTTATATATTTAACCCCTTCCCGACAATTCATCCTGCGATCGCCGGCAGCCCATTGCTTTGAGTGGAACCTGCTGTATTGCTGGCGCCATTGAATTCAATGGGCAAACATCGTTCTTCTCTGCCACAGCTGTTACAGCTATGGCAGAGGAGAACGATCTTTATGCTGACAGTGCGGAGGGGGGGGGGGGCACTCTTGCCGCTATTGTGGCTTAATAGTGGGACCTGGGAACTTGAGATGCAGCCCAACATGTAGCCCCTCGCCTGCCCTATCCGTTGCTGTGTCGTTCCCATCACTTTCTTGAATTGCCCAGATTTTCACAAACGAAAACCTTAGCGAGCATCGGCGAAATACAAAAATGCTCGGGTCGCCCATTGACTTCAATGGGGTTCGTTACTCGAAACGAACCCTCGAGCATTGCGAAAATTTCGTCCCGAGTAACGAGCACCCGAGCATTTTGGTGCTCGCTCATCTCTAGTGGTGTTATATCTATTTGAGAATACAGAAATAAAAACAAACAATTAAATAGTAATGAGTAAGCAAATACAAATAAAAAACCTTTATAGCAGGCCTGTTGGCTAATTACCCTGTCTCCCTGAAAATAAGACATACCCTGAAAATAAGGCATAGCATGATTTTCCAGAATTTTTGAGGATGCAAAATGATTTTTCCCCAGTCGTCTCCACGACAGCACCAATGAGATTGCCTCCTCCTGGTAGGACAGGAACATACTGAGAGGTTAAAAGGTCCCCCCCTTCCCCACTTTCCTCAGTGTCTTCCTGTCCTGCCAGGAGGCAGGATCTATGAGAGGAGCTGGTGGAGAAGCCAGCGAAAGTATACAGGCGGATCGGAAGGCAGTGGCTCACCCTGTCATCCCTTCGCAGCCAGACGACTCCCGGGACGCCACATCAGGGTGGTAACCCCCGGGCCAGGTTCCTCCCGCGGCGGCCCATGGGGGGTTCAAAGCGGGAGCCTCAGTCCCCCTCGTCCTCCGGCAGAAATTACAGCGCGGCGCTCCAGGAAGCCCTTTGACGGCAGGGGGCGGGGCGCCGCATCTCACGTCCAGCGCGATGACGTCATCGCGTCTGCATTAGGAGCGGAGGGGGCGGGGCTTAGCGCAGGAGCGCGAAAATTCAAATAGGAACCTGAGAGAAGCCAGAACACCAGCACTACAGGTCGCAGGGTGTCTGCAGCACTGGTATAAAGATGAGTGCTCCAGCCCCAGAGACAGCTGAAACCTCAGCCTCAGCGGCCGTAAGTAGCCAGTGCGGCAAAAATACAATGCAAATATCCAGTATGCTGTATATGGAAAAATTGCATGTTTACCCGCAAAAATGCTTTGTTTGTCAGGGGGATAAAAAAGACATCCCCCCCAGAACAAAACTGCGAAAATGCGTGGAATGCGGGACGAGACTGCCAGCCACGTACCAGAGGCCTCTATGCAAGGCATGCGTGGCTAGGCTAGTCAGAGAGGAATCGGGGGGATTCCTGGATGACGTTAGGAAGCTGGTGAAGGAGGAGGTTCGATCAGCTCTAACGTCACTGCCGGCACCGCCAGCGAAACGCCAAAGAAAGGCGTATGTTCCCGAGGAGCCTTCTGATTCCGAGAATTCCATCGGATCAGAGCAAGAGGAACAGGCGGCCGAGGAGTCCTCAGAGGAGGAGGACTACAGGAAATATTTGTTCCATCAAGACGAGTTGACGGAACTAATTAAATCAGTCAGGGCTACGTTAAAAATAGAACAGCCCAGAGAGCCGCGGACCCGACAGGACGAAATATTCAGTGGACTTGGGGAGAGGCGTAAACAGACCTTCCCGGTCCACAAAAGCATCTCTAAAATAATTCAGAGAGAGTGGAGTAAACCAGACGCAGGTTCCTTCTCCGCTCGAGGCGTAAAAAGGAGATACCCCCTGGAGGAGGAAGCTTGCGCAAGCTGGGACGAAATACCTAAGGTAGACGTCCCGGTGGCCAAGGTAGCCAAGAGGACGACTCTTCCCTTTGAGGATGCCGCACAGCTAAAAGACCCCATGGATCGCAAGGCAGAGGGACTCCTAAAGAAATCATGGGAGGCAGCGGCAAACATCCTTAGGCCAGGGATCGCAGCCACTTGCGTGGCGCGGACCCTGGGGGTATGGTTAGAGCAGCTGGAACTACATCTGACCAACAAAACACCGAGGGATCAGATCCTTAGCTCCCTTCCCATCTTGCGCATGGCCACTAACTTCCTAGCGGACGCCGCGGCCGAGACCGTCAAACTCTCAGCAAAAGCCACAGCCCGCGCTAACTCAGCCAGAAGGGTGTTATGGCTGAGATCATGGTCAGGCGACCTGGCCTCGAAAAACAAATTGTGTGCCCTCCCATTCTACGGCCAGTTTCTATTCGGACCGGACCTAGATAAAATTCTAGAGAAGGCGGCCGACAGGAAAAAAGGGTTCCCTGAGGAAAAACCACAGAGAGTGAA
The DNA here is from genome assembly GCF_035609145.1 of Eleutherodactylus coqui. Lineage (NCBI taxonomy): Eukaryota > Metazoa > Chordata > Amphibia > Anura > Eleutherodactylidae > Eleutherodactylus > Eleutherodactylus coqui. The sequence continues at coordinate 233,543,026 of NC_089842.1, forward strand.
GACCTTTCCCCGGGCCCCAATGCAGCAGCCCGAGGCCTACCGAGGCAAGGGCAAGACAGGCCGCTGGAGTTACCCCAAGGGGGGCAGAGGAAGGAATATCCTCTTCAACCCCCACCAGGGGGAGCCGAAGCAAAGACCCTGACGCCATCCCCGTAGGGGCAAGGCTGGGGAGCTTTGTGGATCAATGGGCCGCAATCTGCGGGGGCCCATGGATCCCAAAGATCCTACAGTACGGATACCAGATAGAGCTGGTGTCCATCCCCAGAAGGAAATTTATTACCACGCGAGCCCCAAAAAAACAGCTACATTTACTAGGGCAAAGCGTGCGCGACTTGCAACGGTTAAACGCAATATCTCCCGTACCGCGAAACGAGGAAACCCAGGGCTATTACTCCAGGCTCTTTTTAGTAAAAAAACCTGGCGGGAAACACCGGACGATAATAAACCTGAAAGACCTGAACACCTGCGTCCGATACAGGAGATTCAAAATGGAGACCATCTCCTCGACAATAAAGTTGATCCCCAGAGGAGCCTACATGGCGTCCATCGATCTAAAGGATGCTTATTTTCACATCCCGATCCACAAAGATTCACAGAAATACCTGCGGTTCGCAGTGGACATGGGCGGAAGAATAGAGCACCACCAGTTCAGATGCCTGCCCTTCGGGATATCCTCAGCTCCCAGAATCTTTACCAAGATTATGGCAGAGGTAGCCGCCCACTTGAGAGAAAAATCGATCTTAGTAGTACCGTACCTGGACGATATTCTATTAATAGCAGAGTCCAAAAAACTCCTAACCAAACACCTGGAGACAGTGCTACAACTTCTCCAATCATTGGGATGGATTATAAACTGGGAAAAATCCAGCCTAGATCCCGGCAAGCAGAAGACGTTTCTGGGAATAACTCTCGACTCAGAATCGCAATGCTCCTACCTACCCGAGGAGAGAATACAAAAAATCCGCAGAATAGTCAAAACCTTCCTACGAAGACGATTCTGCACAATTCGGGAGGCAATGTCTCTCCTGGGGAGCTTGACATCATGCATCCCAGGAGTAGCATGGGCCCAGGCCCACACCAGAGCCCTGCAGGCCGTAGTCCTATCCTCGTGGGACAAAAGGCAGTCCTCGTTAGGGGCAAGGATGTACATCCCAAACAGGGCAAAAACATCCCTGCGTTGGTGGACATCCCCAGAGAACCTGCGGAGAGGGGTTCACTGGCTACAAAACCCAGCCATCCACATCACAACAGACGCAAGCGCCTGTGGATGGGGAGCGCATGTGGGGAACCAATTCTTTCAGGGTCCCTGGCCTCAGAGGATAAAAGAACAGTCCTCAAATTTCAGAGAACTACAGGCAGTTTGGCAGGTTCTACAGCAGTTGGGCAACTCGCTACAGAACCAACACATAAAAATACTGTCAGACAATGTCACCGCGGTCGCTCACATACGACACCAAGGGGGCACAAGATCTCCCCCACTGCAAAGCATCGCACAGAAAATCTTTCACTGGGCGGAGGGCCGGATCCTCTCGATCACGGCAACCCACTTAAAGGGGACACTAAACGGAAAAGCAGACTTCCTCAGCAGGAAGCAGATAGACCCAGGAGAGTGGTCCCTCTCCCCAGAGGCATTCAGAATCTTAACCAACCGGTGGGGGACCCCACAGTTGGACCTCTTCGCAACCAGGGAGAACACAAAAGTAGGCAACTTTTTCTCCCTCCGGCCAGGAGATCATCCGATAGCGGTAGACGCCCTAGGCCAGGACTGGGGACAAGGACTGGCCTACGCCTTTCCTCCCATACCACTAATCCCCAGGGTTTTACAGCACTTCAGAACCCAGGGATGCACGCTAATCCTAGTGACCCCCTTCTGGCCGAAAAGAAGCTGGTTCGGTCTTCTGACAACACTGAGCGTCCAGGACCCAGTCACCTTCCCTACCTGGACGGATCTTCTATCGCAGGGGCCACTGAACCACCCCGGCCTAGACAAACTCCATTTAACGGCATGGCTCTTGAGGAATCCTCGCTAAGAAAGAAAGGATTCTCAGAGAAAGTAGTAGAAACCCTAATGTCCAGTAGGAAAAAGACGACCCACCTGATCTACCAGAAGGTCTGGAGAAAGTTTTCCTCATGGAGACAGGGAAGGGATCGCGGGGATTCTATCCCCGACACTCCGCTAATCTTAGAATTCCTGCAGGAGGGCTTAGAGATGGGCCTCTCCCCGAGCACCCTAAAAGTCCAAGTTTCAGCCCTTAGCGCTATCTGCGACACAAAATTCGCAGACGATAGATGGGTCCACAGGTTCCTAACAGCAGCAGCTAGATTACGCCCTAGGCCCATAAACCTGTTCCCAGACTGGAACCTTAATTGGGTTCTAGGGGCCATGACAGCGGTACCATTCGAACCGATTGAGTCGCTACCTATAAGAATGCTTACAATCAAGACCATCTTCCTAGTAGCCATTTCATCCGCAAGACGGGTTAGCGAACTACAGGCCTTGTCCATCCGCCACCCGTTTATGAAAATTGCAGACACCAAACTAATATTTAAAACAGACCCGGCCTTTATGCCGAAAGTAGTGTCAGATTTTCATAGGTCCCAGGATATAATAATCCCCTCATTCTTCAGCAACCCAAAAAACGAGGAGGAAAGAACCCTAAGCTGCCTGGACGTTAGGAGAGCAGTCCTAACCTACATAGATACAACGAGCCACTGGAGGCGGGACGACAACCTGTTCGTCCAGTTCAGTGGCCCAAATAAGGGTAGCAAAGCAGCGAAAAGGTCCATAGCCAGGTGGATCCGCCTGGCCATCCTAGAATCCTATAAAGCCCTCGGGAAGGAGATCCCGTTAGCTCTTAAAGCCCATTCCACAAGGGCAGTGGCGTCCTCATGGGCCGAACACAGTTCAGCCTCGGTCGAGCAAATTTGCAAGGCCGCAGTCTGGAAAAAACCCCACACGTTCACTAAACACTATAGGGTAAAAGTGCAGCAGGACGAGGACATGGCCTTCGGCCGCAAAGTCCTCTCGGCAGCGATCCCACCCTAATAAACTTTAGTTGGTACGTCTCATTGGTGCTGTCGTGGAGACGACTGGGGGAAAAAGTGGATTATACCCACCTGATAATCAGGTTTCCAGTAGTCTCCACGACAGCACCCGTACCTTTCCCGCCCTATAAAAATAAAATAATAAATTTAAAAATAAAAAAACCCCGGTTAGGGGAAGAAATTTAAGTTTAGCTCCTGCCCCGGCAATTCGTTAGAATCCACTGAGGAAAGTGGGGAAGGGGGGGGAGCTTTTAACCTCTCAGTATGTTCCTGTCCTACCAGGAGGAGGCAATCTCATTGGTGCTGTCGTGGAGACTACTGGAAACCTGATTATCAGGTGGGTATAATCCACTTTTTTCAGGCTTTTTGAGGATGCTTGAAATATAAGCCCTACTCCAAAATTAAGCCCTGCTAACAGTTAATTTAAAAAGTCAATTTAAATAGTGTCCAGGCAGCTATACATGTAAAAAAGTTAAACCTTTTTGAACAAAAATTAATATAAGACGCTGTCTTATTTTCGGGGAAACCAGTATTACGTGTTCCTATCTGTATACACACCTATACAAGTTGCAGAGGCTGGCCCTACTTACAGTTTGATGTATGGAAGTCACAGATTCCATCACCCAATCTCCTCCACAGTGTTGTCAAGGGTTAGTAGTGCTACTCTCCACTTCTCTGTGTCTCCTTGCCATTGCTTATAGCCCTCCAAGGCCCAGGGCTGTTGTTACTTCTCTCTCTCCCTTCCACCCCCTGGCGTTGTAGCCAGTAGCTCTATCAACCTCTCCTCCAGCACTAGTATAGCTCACTTAGCAGCTAAAATTACCCCTTTTTTTTTATTTTGGGGCACCATTCAGACAGAGTCCAGTGAACATGCTCGATTCCAATTTTTGGTGTTTGCTACGATTTTGGTGCATCTTTTCATTATGTCTCCATGGCAACATTAACCGCTTGGAGCAAGTCCCTTACAATGTGTGCATGCCCGACCGCCACTGCCCTAATTTTAGTGTGCACTATGGCCACATTCTCAGGATCAGTGGGGGACCCAGTGGTCACACTTCAACTGATCTGACAGTTATCCCCCAAACTGGGGATAGGGGGCTATTTTCAATCATATCACAATGTCTTTAACCCTTTCCAATCCAATTTTTATCCTGGTGTTCCTAGGGGGCTTACTCTGTTTCTGCTGTTATACAATGGCGCTATCTGCTGGCTAAAGCCAGTACTGCATGAGGTGACACGTTGGATAGACTCCGACAGCAGAGAGGCTGGCAATATACAGTAAGAGAACCCCGACGGGCGTCTTCCAACATCGGAGCTGTACAGCCTTAAATCATAATGTCTTTAGACGTCAGACAGTGGATTGGAAAGGGTTAAGGGGTAACTCGCATGCCAGGTAAAGATTGACAAAGCCGCCTGGCTTACATTCCTATAAACAATTACATTCCATACAACCTTTTATTGCTGACTGTAACATTTCAGAGAGTTAATAGAGTCGTTACTGTATGCTCTCAGGTAAACACAGCAGTCCTATAACATTCACTACAGCTGAAGATGTTCTGCAGGTCTCTATGTATGAAGGTCAGATGAAGGTCAGTGGAAGGGTCATTCCTATTAATTAAAGGGATCATCTATTTTTATGTAAATGACCTTAATGCACTAAAATGAAAAGTTCTGCAGCTTTCTACTAGACTTTGTGTTTTAATTCTTCAGCATTTTGAAGATCTCTTGCTTTAACTGGAAGGAATCCTTCTTGGTTACATTCTGGGGCTGAAAACCTTCTTAGACCTAGTACTTCTCACAGCTGAGGGTTTGTTGAAATTGTATCCAGCCTAGACAATCTCTGTGAGCTAAAAAGACCTGTCATATTTTATTGACTGGTGAGTTAGGTCTCTGGGTACGGAAATGAAATTCAGTTAGGCTATTGTTCCTATTAAAGAGGCTTTCCAGGATTTAGAGTTGATAACATTTGCTTGGGAGGTCCAATTTCTATGTTCCCACATCAGCACCTCTTGTGTGTGATGTCACATTTATCGGTTGCATGGCCAATGTGTAGTTTGCCCCATTTAAGTGAATGGGACTGAGCTGCAATACCAGGCACCACCACTATACAATGTACAGCGCTGTACCTGGCTGAAGATCTCATAGAAGCAATGCAGCCCCTTCAGTCAGCCGATCATGGTAGTTCTGGCAGTCAGACCCCTACCACTCCGATACTGATGACCTATCCTAAAGGATAGAATCTCAATATCATAGTCCTCGAACACCGGTTTAATGCTTTTTCCATGAACAGGAGCAAAAATAAGTCCCTATTCTGGAGCGGATTGACCCAACCTTAACCTTCCTGGATCTGAAATGGGAGAACTCATTTTTTCTTCCACCTTCACACTCTTGGGCCAATTCCTCCATTGTTCAGTAGCCACTTCTGGTGTGCAGGTTCATATTAGGGGATGAGTTGAACCTTTCTTTCCCCAGGGCCAGGAAAAGGGGCAATAGCACAGAAGCCTCCACTACCCTTCAGTGACAAATGGGAATGTCATCAAATTAACTTCATAGTATATTGAAGAGGGTCCCAAGCAGAGGGACCCTCAGGCAGGTCCAATGAGTGACGTACCATGCCCTTCGGGGTCCCAGGTGGTTCAGTGGTCATAGATTGGGTAAGCACTGACACAGGATTGTGGCTCTTTCTTTGTTAACTGGTACAGGCCTGCTCTACCCAGCAGCACAGCGGGCACACGTCCCTGGCTCCTTACCACTGTGCCACACAACATATTTCTAGTTAGCCACTCTTGTATCTCCTTTATGTTGCCTAGTGACAACCAACTATTCTACAGTCCGGCAGCACTGACTTCTGGGGCCACAAATAAATGTTAAAACAGTCATCAAGCACCATAAACCTAGTTATGGTTCTCATAGTTTGGTGACATGTACTCTGGGAAGCCCCTTTTCATATTCACCTAGACCCCCGTTCCTCTGGTGCCCCCTGATGAAGTCAGCGCACATACAGCAAACCGGACTCACTTTAGGAGGGAGTGCATTCCCATTCATCCCTAGGGGCCATTTAGTTTGAAAGTATCCTGAAAACCCCCCAGTAGATGTATGTGCTACTTCTAAGGTATGTTCACCATCACTCCTATCTGTCCCACGCCTCTTCTGACTAGAGATAACCAAACTGATTGCCCCATTTGCCAAGTCACATATTACCGCCGCTAGTATACGCTACATTCCTTGTGCATTAGAATCTGTCTTGTGTTTGGAACGTTCCTCAAATCTGCGGAACCCTTGACCCTTGCATCATTATAGCTACCCACCCATCATCACAAGATGTCCACAGAGCATGGTCAGCTGATCCAGCCCAGCTCCTAATTACCATCTGCTAAAGATTAAAACTGAGACGAGATAGTTGTTGCAAATTACTTTTCCGAGAAGTGTTTTTATTGGATCTTTCTTTGATGGATGGGGTTAGGGGAAGGAGGGGGGGGCTTTGTCAATGATAAAATTCCATAAGGTCTTCTTAGATAAATAATAGATTGTGGCTGTATATGAAGGAGTTTCTAAAACCAAAAAAAATTATAACCAGCATAGTATTATGATATGTCGGATTCCAGTCATATTACTATGCGTTTAGTGGGATGGTTTTAGGTTGCCCATTCCACAGCAACAGTAAGGCCCAATGCCCACGGACGGAAATTCTGTGCAGAATTGCCGCCGTTGCACGCTGCCTTAGGATTGTATTAGTTTATGCAATCCTATGCTGACAGCCGCGATTTGACCACGTGAAAACCCTCGCAGTATTAAAATTGCGGCATGTCCTATTTCTGTGCTGGCATCGCAGAGGCTCACACAGAAATGTCACCGCTGATGTGCCAACTCTGCTCTACGCATGCAGGGCTGTGCGCCAGTCGGCACACCGCAGAGCAAAGAGAGCAGACGCCGGACAGGTAAACGGGAGGTCAATGCCGGGGCACGGGAATCCGCCCCGGCCATGGGCATGAGGCCTTAGTCATGTGTGAGAACAAATGCTGCAAAGTAAGAATGTTTTCAGAGATAGAAGTGTTAATACCTTTTTGGTCAATTAATGAAATGCAAAGTGACTGAACAAAAGAGAAATGTGAACCATAACAATATTTGGTGTGACACCCTTTACCTTCACAACAGTATCAGTTTTTCCAGGTACTCTTGCACACAGTTTTTGAAGGAACTGGGCAGGAAGATTGTTCCAGAACTAAGTGCAGTGATGCAGTACACCCTCCTGGTCCCCTCCATAAATGTCATACAGGTTTGTCTTATGTTGATGCACTGTGCAAAGCTTGTCCTGTGTGTGTGTTGCACAGCTGCAGCGCTAGAAGGGTTAAGTGTTTAATAAAGTCCAAGCCTGCATGTAAATGTATCAAGTCTGTCATGTGGTGTGAGAGGAGGTTATAAAAGTGAGTGATTGAGAGCGGGAAAGGGTCTTCAACCTATTTCCATCTTCTGGAGTTCAGAGAGTCTAAAGCACAGAGCCACATGGAGGCATCTTCAGTCTCCTTGTGGTGAAGATGGAAGCTGAGGAGAGATTTCCCATGTTGTCTGTGTTCTGGATGTAAGTGGAGTGAGCCCCCAAGCGTGAGAGAGCATTTGTAAGTAACTACTTCTTCTCAAGGCCAGTGCAGAGATACTATCTGATTCTTTAAGTTTTCCCACGCGGCCGTCCAGAGCCCAGATCACCGTGTAGAGGTACACCCTTTAACTGTCACACCCACGCGTCTGCAAGTCAGGGTGGAGGTACTGCAAGAGAATAATCTTTACTATGTTTTAAAGTCAATTGTCTGCACTGTGAAATCTTTCATTGAACTGCCTTGTATCATCTCCTTCAAGTTTGCAAGTAAAGGTTTATACCGGGCTCTAACCGTTCCTAGAGACCCGTGGTACTCAAGAACTGTCTGTGACTGAATTTATTCTCAGCCGAGGGTCATACCGGTGTGTGATGGAACGGTGGCGTCACCCGTGACAACTGCAACCCCTGTTATCCTATTAGAAGGCATTCCCTACTCTAGGGGTGTTCCTGTGGCCTACTGTGATACTCTAGCCTTAGCTGTGTGTGTCCTTCAAGCAAAGGAGTCTGGTAAGTGCCACCGTGACACATCAGCACTATACCCTCCCAGCTTCCCACGTATGCCAGATGTCTGGGGTCACCCTTTGGGATGCTTCATAAGCACTTTTCTTCTGTGGATGTCGGCTCGCTCCAATCCCCCTGTCTCTTATATAATCCCAAACAGACTGGATGATGATGAGATCGGGGCTCTGTGGGGCCAAATCATCAATTCCAGGACTTGTTCTTTATGCTGAAGATGGTTCTTATGACATTGGCTGGATGTTTGGGGTCGTTGTCCTGCTGCAGGATACATTTGGAGCCAATCACATGCATTCTATTTTATTTAAAAATTCTCTCATTGCAGCATTTTTTCCACATTATTCTACATTTTTTACAGTATTTTTTGGGCAATTGTTTGAAAATGATTTTCTATCGTTTAACCCCTTCATGACACGGCCTATTTTGGGCTTAAGGACGCAACAATTTTTGGCGGATTTTCTTCTCCGTTTATCAAAAGCCATAACTTTTTTATTTTTCCGTCGACACGGCCGTATGAGGGCTTGTTTTTTGCGTGGCGAACTGTAGTTTTTATCGATGCCAATTTTGGGTACATAGACTATATTGTAAATTTTTTTTTTTTTTTTAATGATAGCAGAGAGAGAAAACGCATCAATTCTGCCATAGATTTTTTTTTTTTTTTTTTACACCGTTAATCATGCAGCATAAATGAGACTTTCCATTTTTTTCTGCAGACCGGTACGGTTACAATGATACCAAAATTCTAACTTTTTTTTTAGGTTTTCCCACTTTTCTGCAATAGAAACCCTTTTTTTTGGAAATCTTTTTTCTATTCTAAATTGCTGCATTCAAAGTCCCGTAAGTTTTTTATTTTTTGATGTACAGAGCTCTATGAGGGCTTATTTTTTGCGAGACGAGCTGTAGATTTTATTGGTACCATTTTGGCGTACATACGGCTTTTTTGATCACTTTTATTGCATTTTTAGTGAGGCAAAATGCTAAAAATGAGCATTTTGCCTCAGTTTTTTAGCTTTTTTTTTAGCGTTTTTTTCCGTGCACAGTCAAAAGCATGTGCAACTTATTGTACGCATCGTTACGGATGCGACAATACCAAATATGTGGGGGTTTATTTTTTTTTTTACCTTTTTTTATGCTAATCTGAGAAAAAGCATAAAAAAATGTTTTTTTTTATTTATTTATTTATTTTTTTTAATTCATTTTTTAAATCTTTCTTTTTTTTACACTGTTTGTGTCCCTCTGAGGGACTTTAACCACTGCCCTGATGATCGCTGTCATAAGGCATGGCAGAGCTACTGCTCTCCCATGCCTTATCGCTCATACAGCGATCTCAGGCATAGGCAATACAGGACGCCAGTGTCTGGCGTCCTGTTGCCATGGTGACAGGCCGGGCTCTCACGATGTCATCGTGAGTTCCGGCCGGAGACACAGAGGGAGCCGCGCTCCCTTTGTGAACTCTTTCCCTGCCGCGATCTACTTAGATCGCGGCAGGGAAGGGGTTAACAGTGGCGGGCGCATCTCTGATGCCCCCCCGCTGTTGCAGCGAGATGCCGGCTGTGACTGACAGCCGGCTCCCGCTGCGGGATAGCGCTGGATCATATGTGATCCCGCGCTATCTCCAGGACGTAAGTTTACGCCCTGTTGCGGGAAGTACCCCGCTCCCAGGACGTAAACTTACGCCCTGCAGCGGGAATGGGTTAAATGTCATGCCAGTAAAATTGAGATGTTCACAACGCGTGAATGTAATTTGCGAGAAAATCGTATTGCTTCGCGGAACATGCGGCTTTCACATGCATGAAAATTGGGTGTTTTTTTAATAGGAAAAATTAAAAATTGCATCACACTCGGATGTGATTTTTTTTCCATCCATTGAAAACATCGGGTGAGATTTCTGCAGACTTAATAGAACATTCTGCAACTTCTCTATCTCACAGCATCACTGCAAAATGAAAATTGCATGTGTACACAGACCCATTGAAAACCATGGGGTCCATTTCAGTTTGAGTTTTTGGTGCGTCTTGCAATGCATAAAACTCGTGCGAGAAACACGTGTGAATGTACCTTTATTGGGTAAAAATAAAATGTATATAAAGAATTTTCATATCTCAGTAAGTAAAATAAAAAATTAAACAAAATATGAAAAAATAATAATTTGACCATCACTAAAAAGAAGAGGCTGTGACATTGGAGACAGAGGGAAGCCATCCCGAGGACCACCTGGGTGGAGGCCGTGGACTTCATTAAGTATATGGAGGATCTTAGAAGCTCTGACCTCGACACTGTCCCGCAGCCAACCGGCACCTATACCACTTGGGCGGTCTGGATAGACTTTAAGGAATCCCCGTCATTCTCTAAATGGCTCACTGATGGGTTGGTGTAGGCGACGTCTTGATGCTCCTCCCATGCCCCTGCGGTTGATGCCTGGTGCTTGATTTCCTATTAACTCTTTTGCCCAGGAGCATAATCACTTACAGGGAAGTGGTGAGACCGCTAATTTCCCCTCCCCTCTTTTTTTCTTTCCCCTTTTCTCTTATGAGTCTTCTTTCCCCACCTGTGTCTTTTTCTCTCTCTTTTCTTTTCTCTGTGTTGTGTCCTCGGCTCTTCTGTCATTTTTCTTGTTCACAATACCGACAGTGAATCGGTGGACTTCATGTCTACGGCACGGTGTGACGTGGGGGGGTGCTCTGTTTCCTGGAGATTGCTATCAGGCATACGCCTCTGGATTTTATTTCTCTACCTAGCTCCCATCTACCTGGCCTGCTGGCAGTTCTCAGGGGGACTAGAGGCCCATTAGATTATAAGTCTCTGCATTCATTAATGTCTGTTCGTTCTGTTTAGACACAAGTTAAGTTTATACTTGCCATGATGTAATGTAAGGAAAAGAACATAGACCTTCAGGTTGGTTAGCCATACCATTCATGATCTCATTTCTCTGTTACGCAAGTATCTTGATGTATTCATTCTAAATTTGTCTTGTCAATATAAAACCAATAAACATATTTTGAAAGAAGAGGATGTGGTTCTTCTGCATTGCTACACCTGATGATGGCAGAGTCGATGAGTAACAACAACAGAACATCACTAAATATGAAGACTTGAATTCATGATTCACGCTTTACCCACCAAAATGGATCTTGAAATCCAACTTCAGCGCATTGAAGAAAAACATGAAACAGCAATCATTGCGGTTAATCAATCTGTGTAGGATCTGACAGAACGGGTCATAGCCCTGGAGCAGAACGCTGAGGCGCCATCTATGGACTTTCAACAAATAGCGCTTACGATCAAAAATCAGCAGAAACAACTTAGGGAACTGACTTTCCACCTCGATGACACCAAAAACAGAGGCCTCTGCAATAACCTTAAATTGAGGGGCTTCTCTGAGGACATTCCGCCAGAGGATCTATACGACCATGTGACCACTATCGTTAACAAGCTACTACACCGGCCAGATGACAGGGCGATAGAATTAAACAGTTTGAGTCCACCGTCTAATCTCCCGAAGGATGTAATCTGTCGGGTTCATTGCTACAGGCAGAAAGAAGAAATTCAGCGCATGGCTTGGGAGCAGGACCCGATCAGCTATAATGGCACAATTCTACCTGATGTATCCAGGCTGACTGTTAACAGCCAGAGGCTGATCCGTCCCTTACTAGATGCAACACACAGGGCCAACGCAACATACAGATGGGGGCACCCTTTCCACCTGATTCATTGTCTCGATTTTCTCAAGGTTCTCACATTTCCTCTTCCCCTCCCTCAGTTAGAGAGATGAACAGCTGATTTGTTTTTCTTTCCTTTCTTCTCTCTTCCACTACAATAATATCCACAGTCTTTATCTTTCGCAGGGAATTTTACTCCTTGCCTTTTTTTCCCTTGCTCTGGGACTTGTCGCTGCTTTATTTGCCTGTGCTTTGCCACGTTTCCCCAAGTAGGGCATCAGGGGTCCTGGTATTGCCCCTTTGTTTCAGGGGAAGAGAACCACTGATTAATTCATAGTTCCTAACTTCTGGTTAGCTTAAAGGGGTTGTCCCGCGAAAGCAAGTGCTGGTATACACTTCTGTATGGCCATATTAATGCACTTTGTAATATACATCGTGCATTAATTATGAGCCATACAGAAGTTATTCACTTACCTGCTCCCTTGCTGGCGTCCCCGTCTCCATGGTGCCGTCTAATCTTCAGCGTCTAATCGCCCGATTAGACGCGCTTGCGCAGTCCGGTCTTCTCCCTTCTGAATGGGGCCGCTCGTGCCAGAGAGCTGCTCCTCGTAGCTCTGCCCCGTCACGTGTGCCGATTCCAGCCAATCAGGAGGCTGGAATCGGCAATGGACCGCACAGAAGACCTGCGGTCCACTGAGGTTGAAGATCCCGGCGGCCATCTTCGCAAGGTAAGTAAGAAGTCACCGGAGCGCGGGGATTAGGGTAAGTACTATCCGTTTTGTTTTTTTTAAACCCCTGCATCGGGTTTGTCTCGCGCCGAACGGGGGGGCTATTGGAAAAAAAAAAACCTGTTTCGGCGTGGGACAACCCCTTTAAGTTTCTAGTGCCTATCGTCAACCCCCCCTAACCCCCCGAGTGTTCAACCCCCTGTCACCTCCCTTTCGGCCTTTTTTTCCCTCTCTTTATCCATCTCACTCCTCCCTAATTTAGTTTTTGACTCAGTAACTCCCGGATATTATCTTGATCTACGTTGTGACCCCGAGGGTAGATATATTTTCACCAAAGGTAAGCTCGCCAGCACACCAGTTACACTCGCTACCCTGTATTTCCCCAACTCCAACCAGGTGACTTTTCTGGAAAGAACCCTGGAGGACTTGGAGGAATTCAAGGAGGGCAGCCTAATACTAGGTGGGGACTTTAATGTTCCACTAGACCCACACACAGACACCTCTAGGGGAAGCAGTAGCCTTATGCTATCCGCACACTGCAGGATTAGGAAAACGCTCCACAAACACCAGTTGGTAGATGTCTACACCCCAACACCAGGGATTACACATTCTTCTCCCCGCCACATAACTCATACTGAAGGATCGATTATTTCCTACACCACCACTCGACCCTTCCACTATTGGCCTCAGTGGAAATAGAGAATATCACGCTCTCTGAACATGCTCTCGTTACCCTCTCTCTGTCGCTCCCCACAATCCACAATAAAGTTTGGCAGTGGCGCCTTAATGAGTACCTCATCCATGGTCCAGAAATGTCAGGGGAAATCCAAAGAGCTCTGCATTAATATTTTGAGAACAACAGTACCCCAGATGTGGATCCGCTGATGGTTTGGGAGGCGCATAAATGTGTCATCCGGGGTTTCTGTATAGGGCTCAGGTCCCACATTAAAAAAGAACCATGTGTACTCCTCCATGGGTTATTAGACCAGATTTAGGCACTAGAACTTATACACAAGTCCACTCAGGATAGTACAAGAGGGGTGGAGCTAGCGTAGTTTAGGGACCGGGTACGTTCGCTCTGTCTGGTACAGGCAAAGGCGACTCTAGCAAAATGTAGATGTCACTTCTTTGATTTCGGGAACAAGCCTAGCCGCACGCTAGCCCAGGCACTACGCACCACTAGAGCCAGAACATATGTCCACCACACTTCCTCTCCCTCTGGCCGCACTCTGCACCTACCTCAGCAGATCACAGAAGCATTCTGCCAATACTACCAAGCTCTCTATAATCTATCCTCCGGGAACACAGTCGAAACACAACAGCGATTCACGGAAGGCTACAATACAGAGATACATACAACAATCGAACTTGTGCAGGTTCCTGCAGGAAGCTGTAGAAGCAATGGAGGACCTGATCACACAGACTGAATTGCCCATTGCTCTTCTAGAAACCCACACGGGAAATTTTCCGGGGCCAGATGGCCTCACCCCACCTAACTACAAAAAATATACAGAGATCCTGACCCCACATTTCATACGGGCCTTTAATTCTCTTACCATGGGAATATACCCAGAGATACCCTAAAGGCCCATATCATGGTTATCTCCAAAGAGGGGAAGAACCAATCACAGTGTCAGAGTTACTGCCATATCTCTTTACTTAATGTAGACCTGAAGCTTTTCGCTAAAATACTGACAAACAGGATCTCCCCCTTTTTATAACAGACGATTCATAGAGACCAGGTTGGATTTGTCCCAATTAGAGAAGCTAGGGACAACATGACGAAAGCCATAAACCTGATACATCTTGCCAAAAAATTATCCCTACCTGTCTGCTTACAGTCTATAGACGCAGACAAAGCGTTCAACAGAGTAGACTAGGGTTTCCTGTTGGCACTATGACTCACATGGGAATGGACCCCAAGATGCTACAGTGGCTCTCAAGTCTTTACTCGTGTCCAGCAGCGTCGGTCAGGGTAAACGGTCAGATCTTATCCCAGATCTTATATGTCTCTTCTCGCCTTTAATTTTCATCCTATGCTTGGAACCATTGCTATCGGTAGGTCATATTTGTTCAAACTCAAATGTAACGGGGATCACATTGGCGGACAGAGAGCATAAGATGGCGGCATAAGCAGATCATCTCTTGTTCTTTATAACCAAACTGCAAATCTCTCTGCCTAACTTGTTATTCGAAATCAACCTAGACTCTGAGCTTTCAAATTTTCAGATCAACTATCATAAATCTGCAGCACTTAACATATCTCTCCCCCAAGTTTTAGTTGGAAGACTCTTTTTCGTTAGCTTGGGCTAGGGACCATATTCAATACCTGGGCATTAGTTTCACTCCAGATGCTGGGGACCTGTACTCAGCTAATTACCCAATACTCTTGAGTAAGATTAGATCAGACCTGAACTCCTGGACCAAGGGCCTATTTTCCTGGTTCGGAAGGTGCACTATATTTAAAATAAATATTCTTCCCAGAGTGCTTTATATGTTCCAAGCCCTCCCCATTCATGTACCTAGACAATTTTTCCAACATCTTCTATCTCCAAGTTTGTGTGGGCAGACAAACTGACGCGCGTAGCCCGTAACATTTTGACCAGACCGAAAAATGAGGGGGGAATGGGTCTCCTAAACTTTACACGATACTACCAAGTGGCTCATTTGGTGCGCATAGTAGACTGGCACAGGGACCGGGCCCTCAAGCAGTGGATCGCTATAGAAAAAGTAGCTACAGCCGTATCCCTGCTCATTCTCCCCTCGATACAGGGCCAGATTCCCACTGAGTTGGTCCATCATCCCACAATTGGTCCCACACTGTAGATAGCAGCTAAAGTACTTGCAAGGACAGATATTTCCCCCAGACCCTCTCCAATGTTCCCGGTGTTGAGGAACACTGAGTTTTCCCTGGGCAACGAGACCAAAGCCTTCCACCTCTGGTTTCTGGGAGGTAGATTCCCGAGCAGATCATTTCCCGCTCGATGGCCAATGGCTACAGGTGGACTCATTATCAGGCATGCTGGACCTGTCTCCGCTACCATTTTGGCAGACAATACAATTGAGACACTTCCTTAGGTCTCTACCCCACCCCAGTACCTTCATCCGCCCAAAAACTCAGTTTGAGTCAATCTGCAGTGCTGAGGAACCCTCCAGGCACACACTGTCATGCGTCTATGATATACTCAACTCACAACCTGGGTCACAGCTCCCGGACTTTGTACAGAAATGGGAGGAGGTTCTTGAAATTACACTCTCTCCAAAGGAAAGGGAAAAAATCTTCACAATCACACATTCCTCTTCCATATCTAATAAGATTTAGGAATCAGGATTCAAGATTCTCTCACGCTGGTATAGGGTGCCCTGCCGTTTACATAAAATGTTCCTGTCGGTCTCTCCTCTGTGTTGAAGGTGTGGATCCGAGCAAGGGACTCTTTTGCATGTTTTTTGGGACTGTCCTGTGCTGGCGAGCTTCTGGACGGAGGTTTGGCGAATTACCTCTAAAATTACACAATATTCCCTATTTAAAATGCCGGCCTTCTTTCTCTTACATCACAGTGAGATTCCTTTATCGTTGTACAAAAAAAATTAGTGGTGCGCCACCTAGTTGGCGCGGCGAGATCCTGCATTCCAAAACTCTGGCGACAGACCGCCCAGCCCACGGTAGTGATGTGGCTCAACGCTATATAGTGGAAATTGGAGATGGAGGACCTTATGGCGTCACTCAGGGGCTCACAAAAAAAGACATGGTTCCACTGGATAGAGTTCCAGAACTCGGTGGAATACTGGGCGCTATTAAACCCCAATCAACTGAGGTCATAGAGCTACCCTCTCCCCTCCCCTCCCTTTTTTCTTTCTTCTTTTTCCTTTTCTTCCTAATGTTCCCCATTGTGTCTTGCCCTAAGTCTTAGATTCAGACCGTTACAGGGCGAGGTTGTTTTGTTCACAGATTAATTCTGGTTTTCCAAGAATTTGAAGATAGTATTGAATGACTAACCCAGTTCCCAAAAGTATCATATGTATTAAGTTAGCGATCATTATATGTTTTCAGAGTTTTCGAGCATAGCCAAACAATACGCTAAGGATTTAACTATGTCGGAAGCTGAGTAGGGGATTCGTTTTTCTGTATGGTTGTTCTAAATTGATCGTCAGGAATAGGACTTTGATTTTACTGTAAAGCTGTATGCAAATATTTCTGGATCCCGAATGTTGTTAATATCTTAAAAATCAAAAACGGCCAAATAAAGAATAAAAAAAAAAGTTTGCTAGTAAGTTAAATAAACTTTACTTTTACTTCTTTTGTAGTCCTCGTAGGGAACCAGATCTGTCAATTATCTGATCGCATATACAATATACTTCAGAATTGAAGTATATTGTACATTTGCAGGCACTCTGTTAAACCCTGCCATTGGAAATACCTCATTATCAAAAGGGGTCAGAGGAAGATGTCAGGAATTGTTCGAATGAATTGGTATTGCGCAATTAAGAGCTCCAACTAATATGTCCGAATGCACAACTCACCGTTGCTTAACACGGATTAGCCCTAAGCAGGGGCGTAACTATAGAGGATGCAGGGGATGCGGTTGCACCCGGGCCCAGGTGCCTTAGGGGGCCCATAAGGCCTCTCTTCTCCATATAGGGAACCCAGTATTATGAGTAAAGCATTATAGTTGGGGGCCCTGTTACAAGTTTTGCATCGGGGCCCGGGAGCTTCAAGTTACCCCTCTGGCCCTAAGAGTACATGACCACTTCCAGACTCGTTGTGTCTAAGAGAAACAGAAAGGCAAGACTCCGTGTCCTCTGAGATGACTCTTGCCCCTTCGCCTAGTTCACACAGGAATGGTCAGTCCCTTGTGAGGACTCAGTACCTAAAATCTTATCTTGTGTTCCTTGTATTTTATCTGATAGTTTATCTCAGAGGAACCCTTCACTGGTTAATATTATATTTATTGTAATGTTTGGCACGATCTATGTAATAATTATTCTTGTTAATTGCCGTACAGAAAGAGGTGTGTTACCTTACAGCGCATTACACTATGCAGAGCTGAAGTACTTCAAATCTTTAACTACGACTTAAGAACTTGATCATCAAGTCTTGGAAGAGATTCTGCGGATGATAAACAGGTCTGCCAAATAAAATCTGCTCTGACCGCAGTGACTCTGTTCAGCAGTAACAAGAAATGCAATCTACACAGAAAACACTCATTAATGACTTTCATTTTTTCCAGTCTCGGCCGCCCAAATATTTGGAGTAATAATATTGCAGCAATTCTATGTGAGCGAGGGGAGGGTTAATTATTAACACCATCTCTCCTTACGAGAGGCAGCTTAAATTCTTTACCTAGTTAATTCCGCCAAGTTAGATGGTGCTTATGTCACATTCACTCATTATACTATTATTATTGTCCTTTCTAGGGACCTGGCAATTAGTGCCCCCATTGTAGCTTTATTCAGAACTAATACCCTCTTTGTTCCCCTATTCAGTTATAGGGCCCCATTCAGTGATAGTACCCCTTTGTGCCCCCATTTATGGAGTTCTTCCACTGTGCACCCAGTTATAGTACCTCTTTTATGTCCCCACTCATTCATAGTGTCCCCATTAATAGTAACTCCTTTGAACCTCAATTTAGTAATAGTACCCTCTTTGTGCCCCCATTCAGTTACAATGGCTCCATTGTGCTCACATTCAGTTATAACACGTCCATTGTGCCCCCACTCAGGAATTATGACCCTTTAATGTCTGTATTCAGTTTTCGTGCCCCCTTTAGTTATGCCTCTATTGTGGCCCTATTCAGCAATAGTACCCCCCTTGTGCTCCCACTGCCAGTATGTGCCCCCATTCAGTTACTGTGCCCCCATTGTGCTCCTAATAATTTATTTTGTGCCCCATTCAATGACAGCAATTTATTTGTGCCCTCATTTAGTAATACTACCCACTTTGTGTCCATTTTAGGTATAGTGGTTTTATTGTGCCCCCATTCAGTTATAGTGTCCCTATTGTTCCCTCATTCAGTAACTTCATTTTGCCCCAATTCAGTTATGGTGCCTTCATTTTAGTTACAGTAATCCCTTTGTGTCCCCATTCAGTTTTAGTGCCTCCATTCAGGTATAGTATCCCATGTGTGACCCTATTTCGTTATAGTGACGCTATTTTGCCCTTAATCAGTAATAGTACATCCTTTGTGTCCCCATTTAGTTATAGTGCCTCTATTTTGCCTCATTTAGTTATAGTGCTCCCTTTCATGGCAATTAAAATGAAAGCTTGTCTAATCCCATTCCAACAACAACCAGCCAGGTCCTCTTCCAGCTGCCTTCTAAGGGCTCGGTCAGACGAGCATGCTTTACATGCTGCTAAGCAACATGTAAACCATACTGCTGACATGCAGGGAATTCTGCACGTAAACGGGCTGCCCCTAGCTCCACGGAGCAGCCCATTCACACGTCCATGGTGTGAGCAGCCTGCTTCCATGGCTCCCATAGGACCCTATGGAAAGCACCCTGTACAGCACGCACCATGGAGCTGACAGGCGAGTCGGCACTTGCTGACCATTTATTTTTAGAAGCACAGATTCCGCGCTTCTAAAAAGGGTCCATGTGAGCATTTCCATAGCAACCTATTGATTGCTGTAGAAGCGTCGTTTTACATGCTGCTGTAGCAGCGTGCAAAACACACTCTTCTAACCGAGCCCTAAGGAGTGAGCCCAGGTTCCAGTTTGTGCTGTAAGGAGCTCTTTTATAGTTTCTAAAGTTATGTAATTTAGATGGTGTAAGGGCGACTACTACTAGCCATCATACATTACTGCAGGATATGTATTTCTCTATACAGTGTTGCATGTGACTTCCCATTGGCTGAAGAAGTCAGGTGGGAGATCGGGAGGACTTGGGATTGTAGAGCGCTGCAAGCTGAAGAGCAAATCCAGCGGTACTGAGCCATAAGAGAGACTGCATTGCCGAGAGAGAGATCTGTCAAAGGAGTCAGCAGTCGGCTTGGCGAGCCATGTGACACGTGTCCTGAGGAATCTGTGCCTGTTAGAGAGGGACAGTGGCACAAGAAAGGAGATGGCTGGTGTTGGAGAAGCGCAGCTCCATAGCGCGCCAGAACCAACGTCGCTGAAAGAACAAAGCGGCAAGGAATACAACTAAAGAGACTGCAAAAAAGCCCTGCAGCTCTGTGAATCGGGGTGCCCCCAACAGACTTCCAAAGATGCATCACTTACATTACGACACCGAACGTGCTGGAGATATGTGAGGTGGGCCCTCAGGAAAAGGCCCGAATGTGCACACGGGTAGTGACTTAAAAGCAGGCCCACCAATTACACCTTAGTGACCAAGCTTTTTTTCGTTTTT
Organism: Eleutherodactylus coqui; assembly: GCF_035609145.1. Classification (NCBI taxonomy): domain Eukaryota; kingdom Metazoa; phylum Chordata; class Amphibia; order Anura; family Eleutherodactylidae; genus Eleutherodactylus; species Eleutherodactylus coqui. The sequence continues at coordinate 233,562,915 of NC_089842.1, forward strand.
CCATTTTCTTTATTTCCTCCCCCCTTTTAAAAAAATTGTAACTCCTTTATTTATCCATCGACGTAGCTGTATGAGGGCTTGTTTTTTGCGGGACAAGGTGTATTTTTCAATAGAACTCTTTAATTTACAATATAATGTACTGAAAAACTTTAAAAAATTTTAAGTGGAGAAAAGTAGACAAAAATGTAATTCCGCCACCTTTCGGTGCATCTTGTTTGTACTGCGCAAAAACTACAACAAAAATCAAAACTGATATGATAACTGTATTCTACGGGTCAGTCTGATTACTACGATTCCAAACTTATATAGTTTTTTTGCTGTACTACTTGTATTTTTTTCAAAGATATTAAATTTTTTTAAAAATTTCTGCTGCATCTTCTGAGCGCAATAGCTATTGTATTTTTCCATTGACATAGTTGTGCAAGAGCTCATTTTTTGGAAGGCGGCCTGTAGTTTGCGTTGGTACCATTTTGGAATGCATACAACTTTTTGATCAATTTTCATTGCATTTTTTCTTAAAGACAGGTTGACCAAAAAAGCACATTCTGACCATCTTTATTTATTTTTTTTGACGACCGTGTGGGGTAAATAATGCATGACTTTAATAAATCGGACTATTACAGACGTAGCGATACTTAAAAAAAATAATTAGTAAAACTTTATAGATCTTAGTTATATATTTTTTTTAGTCCCCAGAGGGGACAACAACTTGTAATATTTTTATCACTCCTGTAGTATGATGTAATGCTAAAACATTACATGCTACTGCTATTGGGCAGGCAGTCTATCAAGCCACCCCACAGTCATGGCTTGAAAGGCATTCTGCCTTTCAGAAGGCCCCAGGTTGCCATGACACCCACACAGCTCCCTGTAAAAATGTTCTGCCACAGGTAATTTCGTTTTTTCGTCTCCAATGGAGAGATAACGGTCCCCAACAGGACACTTACTACACCGGATCAGGTATATAACATTGGACATGGAACATGTGAATGTACCAGGGATCTTATAGTCCTGGTGTGTGTTGGGGATCCGTATCCTGTCCTCGGTCAGTATATGCACTCCTGATGATAAAGTTCATCGAATTAGGAGGTTGCCTGTAACATAGGAGGGGAGGGTCCGGGAATATGGTTTTCAGATGGTCATCCTTGTGCAGGATATGGTGGAGTTTCCTTGCAGTCTTCCTTAGCACCTCTGGCTGTGAATTGTAGGCCACTACTAGAGGCACACGTCTGTTTTTTTCTTTCTTCTTCTATTGGAGTAGTTGATTTCTGGGTATCCTGGTGGATTTGGCTCAAATGATTATGATGTCATCAATGTAGTGGAAGTAGGCCAGTGGTTTGTTGGGGCATGAGGCCAGAAAGTCACTTTCCAGTTTTACCATGAAAAGGTTGGCATATTGCTGTGCCATTTTATTGCCCAAGGCGGTTCTGGTGAGTTGCATGAATAGCTTTTTGCCAAAGAAGAAATAATTGTGTGTGAGGGTGAACCTTGTGAGTTGTAGCACAGATTCAGAGGCAACTCAAATGGCCTCAAGGTGTGCCTGGCACGCGATCAGTCCATCTTCATGTGGGATGTTGGAGTATAAGGACTCCACATCCATGGTGGCCAAGATTGCGCCATCTGAGAGGGGACTTATGGTTGACAGTTTGTTCAGTAAATAGCTGGTTGTATTCCTCACCAGTGGTTTGAGGATGCCTTCCACCTATCCTGAGATTTTTTCAGTTAGGGTTCCTACCCCTGAGATAATTGGCCTCCCTGCATTGCCAGCTTTGTGTAGTTTGGGAAGCATATAGAATACTCCAACCCTGAGGTTCTCCAGTATCAAGTCCAGAAGTTTTGTGGAGCCCACAGACAGATTTCTGATGACCCTTCTCAATTGCCTCACATATTTCTGAGTCGGGTCTTGATCCAGTTTGGTGTAGTATCTGGTGTCTGTCAGCTGTCTGTCTGCTTCTTTCTTGTAGTCAAGAATGGAATGAACCTCAGCCTGGGATTCTTGCATAAGTTGGGAATATGAAGGGTCCGAAGGAGGTCAAGACGGGTGTGCTCTTCCCATTCATTTTTTGTTTATCTCATAAAAATTCAGAAATTGATTGTAAGAATGTTTCCATCTAATAGGTATAATGAAAACAAAGATCTGGTACCGTGTTAGCCAGTAGAGCAAAATGTGATTGTTCTCAGCAAGAGAAACGACGTAATCTTGTAGATATGATACCTTTTAATGGCTAACAAAAATACATGATGTAACAATAGCGAGCTTTCGTACCAACGCAGGGTACTTCTTCAGGCTTATGGATTGGATCTGAAGAGGCATGGATATTTATACACACTTATAACATACATACTTATGACAAGGCACAGATATGGATGTGATTGGTTCGCACTTAAAAGGAATTCTGCAAACCAGAAAACAAACTTTTTTTGTCTAGGCACTGATAGCGAAGTGAAAGTTTTATGGTCCCTAAATTACTGTTGGAGGGGGGGAGGTCATCAGGCTTGAATTGCTACAAGGGATACACAAACATTTTTAGCTAAATACTGATAAGGGAGTGAAAGTTAATGGTCCCTGAATTACTGTTGATGGGGGTCTTATCTGTGTAATGTCTCACACTTCCCATTCACGCATAAATCCTCGTGAATAATTTAACCCAGTATTCGGCGTGTCGAAGGTTGTTATCAATTTATATTCCCAAATTCTTCTGTGATTTTGTGACTTGAAACCACCCTTCAATATCAAAACTCTCATATCTCCTATGTTATGCCCGTGGTTAGAGAAGTGTTCGGCCGAGATCTCATCGCCACACGATTGAACACAGAAAAAGGGAATTACCTGTGGCCGAACACTTCTCTAACCATAGACATGACATAGGAGATATGAGAGTTTTGATATTGAAGGGTGGTTTCAAGTCACAAAACCACAGAAGAATTTGGGAATATAAATTGATAACAACCTTTGACACGCTGAATACTGGGTTAAATTATTCCCCAGGATTTATGCGTGAATGGGAAGTGTGAGACATTTATTGCACAGATAAGACCCCCATCAACAGTAATTCAGGGACCATTAACTTTCACTCCCTTATCAGTGTTTAGCTAAAAATGTTTGTGTATATCTTGTAGCAATTCAAGCCTGCTGACTTTTCCCCCCTCCAACAGTAATTTAGGGACCATAAAACCTTCACTTCGCTATCAGTGCCTAGACAAAAAAATTTTGTTTGCTGTTGCAGAATTCTTTTTTAAGTGCGAACCAATCACATCCATGTCTGTGCCTTGTCATAAGTATGTATGTTATAAGTGTGTATAAATATGCATGCCTCTTCAGATCCAATCCATTTAAGCCGGAAGAAGTACCCTGCGTCGGTTCGGAAGCTCGCTATTATTACATCATGTATTTTTGTTAGCCATTAAAAGGTATCATATCTACAAGATTACGTCGTTCATCTAATAGGTGGCGCTGTTGCGGTAGTATTTCTATCTTCTTATGTGTGCATTAGTGATAAGAGACATCATAAAACTGTCGCATTCCTCTGCTCTGTGGACTGATTTAGTGTTAGTCTCTGCTCAGACTGTCTTGTGTTTTTTTAAGTCTCAAATTTCTGTGTGTGAACATTTATTTAGATTAAGAGGGGCGTGTACCCCCCTTCCCCTGCATCTGTATGTTATAATTATGTGCTATCCAAACTAGTTTCATTCATTAGCCTTATGAAGAGGGCGATCTCCCCGAAAGCTTGCTGTAACATCATATATTTTTGTTAGCCATTAAAAGGTATCATATCTACATGATTGCTTGGCTCCTCTTACTGAGAACAATCACACTTCGTACAGATGTAGCACAGTTTACTTTGAAACTTAACACATTAAAAAATTCTGAGTTACAATTTATTTGCACTTTCAATAGCTTTTCAGTGGCGTAAGATGGCTTGTAGCAGCAAGGTTATCACTGCTAGATCTGTACCACTCCTTATAGCCCCCTGACCTCTTCCTGATTGTTCCCTCTCATTTTATATTGTTTTTTTTTGAGCATGATTTCATAGATTGCAGTGGGTACAAAGCTCAGAGATGTATGCTAAATAAACAGTGTCCCATGCTTCCTGTATACATGTAAACTGACCCGCAGTGTAATGTTACCCCCACCGTATAGTGTATGTGATCCTACAACCTGATGATTAACATAAAACAGTCTGTTCTCCATAGATATGAGATAGATAGATATTGTGTTCCCCGAAAAAAAGATCTACTCTGATAATAAGTCCTACACTACATTTTGGCTTGAAATATAAGCCCTCCCCTGAAATTTAGCCCTTGCTACACTACATGATAAAAAAAAACAATACTCACCTAGCAGGTGCCATCTGGGTCCCTCCCGCTGGTCTCCGGCGCTCCTGGAGGTTTGCGAGCTCCGACTTAGCCAATCAGACTTGCGCTCGATGAACCAATCATAGGCATTCAATAAATGAATGAGGCGGCGCTTGCGAACCAATCAAGATCAATCTCTTGCTGGAGGTGGGGAATTCAAGCCCCATTACCAGCAAGAGATGATCTGCCGGCACCGACAAGTGCATGGGTAGAGTGTGAGTTATGTCTGTGAGCATTTTTTCTAACCTCTGTGATTATATATAGTTAATCATGAAATAGCGTAGGTTCTGGCATACGCACGGCGGCCTTGCCGTGGTGCGCCAGCTTACACGTTTTGGGCCTAAAATACTAACACCTGCATTTATCAGTGTGTGTTTTTTATGTATGCAGTTTACTATAGAATCTGGAGGAGCCCAGGCTGACATGCCAGTGAGGCACACTTTTTTAATGCAGGGCAATTCACTGCTTAGTCAGTGCGGGTTGTACGTCTGTATGTGTGGCGCACTCATCTATGGCGGTCATCTTGGTATCGGTTCATATTGTGCAGACTGGGTTTGTTAGCAGTCACCCCTCCCCTACCCTGGGTTGAGTTGAGCGGCCGCTCAATCAGTCTGCAGTTGAACATTTTTGCTCCTCTATATTGCAATCTGGCTTGCTGCATGCTACCAGGTTAAACGGCGATCAAGCCTTTCCTGTAGTACATATCTTGTATCTGGCTTCTTTTTCTGTGAGTTATGTCTTTGAGCATTTTTCTCCCCTCTGTGATTTTTTGGGGCAATTAGAATTGTGTTTGTGAGTATTTCTAGGGGAGTTTCATAATGTATCCCAAAATTAGATATCACCTCACACTTCAATCTACTGGGGTCCAGGAAGCTGAGATATAGAGTACTGTTAGGTGGGATCCTGATTTGTGATTGCACAATTGGAGCACATTTATTATAGCTATTGCGTTACAATTCTTGTATAAATTGTACTAAACTTTTGGCGCAAATCAATTTAGACAGATTTACTATTGATTTGTGCCAGCAAGAACAGATGCAGAGCAGCACTAGGCAAGTGTCTAGAAAAAAGGGGGCAGAGTTTGAGTGGTGTGAGGTTTTTTGACAAATTTATCATTTGTGACTTTTAAAAAAGTTGTAAAAAGTTTTGTGTAAGGCTGCTCCACTAATTTGGTGGCATAAAAAACCTGACCATAATGTCAGCTGTTGTCAATGGCAGTAGTCAATGAGAAAAAAAACACTGTGGACCCCTGGTGGCCATCTAGACATTTTGCAGGAAGAGTCTATTATAAGATAGCTGCACATGGACATGCCTCTTACAGATATTTTGCCTGCTGATACTCAAGCTTGATAAACTCCCACTTGAGGAAGAGGTGCGGCAGATGGTACAGAGGTTCACCCACCATGGCAGTGTACAGCTGATCGCGATCTCCATATCACAGATCCCAAGGCTCAGTACGAGCTGGGAGATGTAATTGGGGACTCCTCGCAGCTCAAGCTCGCCACCTTCCATTGATTTTCCCTTATCAAGGGTCTCTTGTGCTCATCATCATCCAGATACTGATGCTGAACTGCTCCCCATATTCAGCAATTAGCTATCAATGCAGCATGTCATTTTAGTGCAGCTGCCAAAATTTCGACATGTTTTCAAAAAAGTGGGTGGGATATAGCTTTTGGGGTGTGGCCACATTGGGATGATCCGCTTCCCATGGAGAAAAAAGACATGTGGACAGGTTGGAGAAAGTCTCTTGAAACTTTGTCCAGTCTTTGTGTGACACGCCCATATGCTTCCGTGCCTTCAACAGAAGCAAAGATGCAAAAACTGTATATCTTCTGTGATGCATCAGTCAAGGCGATTGCTGCCATAGCATACCTAAAGACCATAGACATCAAGGAACAATGCCATATAGGGTTTGTTATGAGCAGGGCCAAACTGGCGCCACTCCGTGAGCACACTATACCCAGACTGGAACTATGCGCTGCTGTGCTTGCGGTAGAGTTGGATGAACTTATAACGTCAGGAATGAATCTGGAAATCGAGGAAGTCGAATTTTACACAGACAGCAAGGTAGTCTTAGGATATATTTGCAATAAAACCAGACGCTTTTACGTCTATGTCAGCAATAGAGTGCTAAGGATCAGGAGATCCACTTGTCCTAAGCAATGGCACTATGTTCCTACGCACCATAATCCGGCAGACCATGCAACTAGATCTGTAGCAGCGGGTGGCCTTAAGAATAGAACTTGGTTTATGGGTCCTGCATTCCTGTATCGTTCAACGTCTTGCAGCATTGGATCCGACTCATTTGAATTGGTAAACCCAGATACCGATGAAGAAATCCGACCTGAAGCATCTGCTCTATGGACGGTGACTTTGGAACACCAACTCAAATCCCATCGTTTTAACAGATTCTCCACTTGGAAGTTGCTCATTCGTGCTATAGCCTGTCTAAGCCATATAGCTCAGTCTTATAGGTCAACATTACCTGTGAGTCAAAGATCTTGCAAGGGTTGGCATCACTGCAAACACGCCTTTACCGCTACCAATCTGGACAGAGCCAAGAGCATAATAATTCGCACTATACGACATGAATGTTATGTTAAAGAAATAGACTACCTCAACAAAGGCCACACAGTCTCCAAGGACAGCGCCTTGAAGAAGCTTGATCCCATCATTGACCAAGATGGGTCCCTAAGAATAAGAGGTCGCCTACAAGCAGCCAAAGTGGAATTTAAGGAGAAACATCCTATGGTAATTCCCGGGCACCATCACGTCACAAATCTGCTCGTACTCATCACCAACACGTTCCCGAGGAAGGATGGGAAGGTACGCAAGTTCGAGGTCAAAGTGTGGAAGCCTGGGGAAGGCAAGCTATTCCTCAGGCCAGTCGCGAAACTTGTTTTGTTGTTTTCACCGGAAAGACCCAATAGTGACGTCCGTTGACGTCAGACGGGGAGTGTTCTGCCCCACATAAACCGAAGCTACATAACATTCCATTCTAGGTGTTTAGTGGTTACAGCACCATCTAGCTGTGTTACAAATGTATTACAACTTGTTTTTCTACCATAAAGAGTGATGTATTATGGGTAGTTTGCAAGGCATTGTGGGAAGAACGAACTTCCAGTCAGAGACAGACTTATCTTTGCTCTCTCCTCTTCAAAATCCACCATCTTTGTAAAGCATATCTGGTAAGAAAACTACCCTTGTTTCAGAGACAGAATGTTATGTAGAGCTGTTCCGTGGCCAGTTGTGTTGTTACTCAGGGAGTTATAACTGTTTAGTTAGCCATACAGCACTATGTGTAGCAGCCATTTTGCCATGTACCTCCATGTTAATGTTATGTAATGTTTCTATGCATCATACTTATGCAAATTATTTGTATTCTTATAGTTTTACCATTATCAACATTATTATCATCATCATCATCATCATTGATCTGTTAACCAATAAACCTGTCAGATTAAGAAGAACAGTTTGTTTATTTGGAAGACAGAAATGGTTAAACTGTATGTCGGACTGCACACTGTGTGAACGTGTAAGAAGACAGAACACCCAGCCTTGCGCATAATTGTTGCCTGCCTCTGCAGTGCGTTACGTACGTGAAGTCAGCCTCCAACCACAGGCCAATAAGCGGCACATTTAATTACAGCGTTCTGTTTCTGCTAATCTCGTAATACACCATGCTGAGGGGTAGGGGTAGGCCTAGAGGACGTGGACGGGGGTGAGGACGCGGAGGCCCAAGTCAGGGTGTGGGCACAGGCCGAGCTCCTGGTCCAGGCGTATCACAGCCGACTGCTGCGGGATTAGGAGAGAGGCAAGTTTCAGGGGTCCCCAGATTCATCTCAAAATTATTGGGTCCACGCGGTAGACCTTTATTAGAAAATGAGCAGTGTGAGCAGGTCCTGTCGTGGATGGCAGAAAGTGCATCCAGCAATCTATCGACCACCCAGTCTTCTACGCCGTCCACAGCTGCAACTCTGAATCCTCTGGCTGCTGCTCCTCCTTCCTCCCAGCCTCCTCACTCCATTACAATGAGACATTCTGAGGAGCAGGCAGACTCCCAGGAGCTGTTCTCGGGCCCCTGCCCAGATTGGGCAGCCATGCTTCCTCTCCCACCAGAGGAGTTTATCGTGACCGATGCCCAACCTTTGGAAAGTTCCCGGGGTCCGGGGGATGAGGCTGGGGACTTCCGGCAACTGTCTCAAGAGCTTTCAGTGGGTGAGGAGGACGATGACGATGAGACACAGTTGTCTATCAGTGAGGTAGTAGTAAGGGCAGTAAGTCCGAGGGAGGAGCGCACAGAGGATTCGGAGGAAGAGCAGCTGGACGATGAGGTGACTGACCCCACCTGGTTTGCTAAGCCTACTGAGGACAGGTCTTCAGAGGGGGAGGCAAGTGCAGCAGCAGGGCAGGTTGGAAGAAGCAGTGCGGTGGCCAGGGGTAGAGGCAGAGCCAGAGCGAAGACTCCACCAACTGTTTCCCAAAGCGCCCCCTCGCGCCATGCCACCCTGCAGAGGCCGAGGTGCTCAAAGGTGTGGCAGTTTTTCACTGAGAGTGCAGACGACCAACAAACTGTGGTGTGCAAGGTTTGTCGCGCCAAGATCAGCCGGGGAGCCACCAACACCAGCATGCGCAGGCATATGATGGCCAAGCACCCCACAAGGTGGGACGAAGGCCGTTCACCGCCTCCGGTTTGCACCACTGCCTCTTCCCCTGTGCCCCAACCTGCCACTGAGATCCAACCGCCCTCTCAGGACACAGGCACGACCGTCTCCCGGCCTGCACCCACACGCTCACCTCCGCTGTCCTCGGCCCCATCCAGCAATGTCTCTCAGCGCAGCATCCAGCCGTCGCAACTGTTTGAGCGCAAGTGCAAGTACGCCACCACGCACCCGCACGCTCAAGCGTTAAACGTGCACATAGCCAAATTGATCAGCCTGGAGATGCTGCCGTATAGGCTTGTGGAAACGGAGGCTTTCAAAAACATGATGGCGGCGGCTGCCCCGCGCTACTCGGTTCCCAGTCGCCACTACTTTTCCCAATGTGCCGTCCCAGCCCTGCACGACCACGTCTCCAGCAACATTGTACGCGCCCTCACCAACGCGGTTACTGCCAGGGTCCACTTAACAACAGACACGTGGACAAGCACAGGCGGGCAGGGCCACTATATCTCCCTGACGGCACACTGGGTGAATTTAGTGGAGGCTGAGACAGAGTCAGAGCCTGGGACCGCTCACGTCCTACCCACCCCCAGAATTGCGGGCCACCAGTCGGTATCGCGCGGGGTGGCAGCACAGCGGTGGGCAAGTGCCAGCAGGCCGTGCTGAAACTACTCAGCTTAGGAGACAAGAGGCACACGGCTCACGAACTGCTGCAGGGTCTGACTGAGCAGACCAACCGCTGGCTTTCGCCGCTGAGCCTCCAACCAGTCATGGTCGTGTGTGACAACGGCCATAACCTGGTGGCGGCTCTGCAGCTCGGCAGCCTCACGCACATGCCATGCCTCGCCCACGTCTTTAATTTGGTGGTTCAGCGCTTTCTGAAAAGCTACCCCCACTTGTCATACCTGCTCGGAAAGGTGCGCCGGATCTGCGCACCTTTCCGCAAATCACACACGGACGCTGCCACCCTGCGGACCCTGCAACATCGGTTTAATCTGCCAGTGCACCGACTGCTGTGCGACGTGCCCACACGGTGGAACTCTACGCTCCACATGTTGGCCAGGCTCTATGAGCAGCGTAGAGCTATAGTGGAATACCAACTCCAACATGGGTGGCGTAATGGGAGTCAGCCTCCTCAATTCTTTACAGAAGAGTGGGCCTGGTTGGCAGACATCTGCCAGGTCCTTGGAAACTTTGAGGAGTCTACCCAGATGGTGAGCGGCGATGCTGCAATCATTAGTGTCACCATTCCTCTGCTATGCCTGCTGAGAAGTTCCCTGCAAAGCATAAAGGCAGACGCTTTGCGCTCGGAAACGGAGGTGGGGGAAGACAGTATGTCGCTGGATAGTCAGAGCACCCTCCTGTCTATATCTCAGCGTGTTGAGGAGGAGGAGGAGGGGGAGGAGCATGAGGAGGAGGGGGAAGAGACAGCTTGGCCCACTGCTGAGGGTACCCATGCTGCTTGCCTGTCATCCTTTCAGCGTGTATGGCCTGAGAAGGAGGAGGAGGAGGAGGATCCTGAAAGTGATCTTCCTAGTGAGGACAGCCATGTGTTGCGTACAAGTACCCTGGCACACATGGCGGACTTTATGTTAGGATGCCTTTCTCGTGACCCTCGCGTTGCACGCATTCTGGCCACTACGAATTACTGGGTGTACACACTGCTCGACCCATGGTATAAGGAGAACCTTTCCACTCTCATACTCGAAGAGGAAAGTGGTTCGAGAGTGATGCTATACCACAGGACCCTGGCAGACAAACTGATGGTAAAATTCCCATCCGACAGCGCTAGTGGCCGAAGGCGCAGTTCCGAGGGCCAGGTAGCAGGGGAGGCGTGGAGATCAGGCAGCATGTACAGCGCAGGCAGGGGAACACTCTCCAAGGCCTTTGACAGCTTTATGGCTCCCCAGCAAGACTGTGTCACCGCTCCCCAGTCAAGGCTGAGTTGGCGGCAGCACTGTAAAAGGATGGTGAGGGAGTACGTAGCCGATCGCACGACCGTCCTCTGTGACGCCTCTGCTCCCTACAACTACTGGGTGTCGAAGCTGGACACGTGGCCTGAACTCGCGCTGTATGCCCTGGAGGTGCTTGCTTGTCCTGCGGCTAGCGTCTTGTCAGAGAGGGTGTTTAGTGCGGCTGGGGGAATCATCACAGATAAGCGTACCCGCCTGTCAACTGACAGTGCCGACAGGCTTACACTCATCAAGATGAACAAAGCCTGGATTTCCCCAGACTTCTCTTCTCCACCAGCGGACAGCAGCGGTACCTAAGCAATACGTAGGCTGCACCCGCGGATGGAAGCATCGTTCTCTATCACCATAAAAAACGGGGACCTTTTTGCTTCATCAATCTGTGTATTATATTCATCCTCCTCCTCCTGCTCCTCCTCCTGAAACCTCACGTAATCACGCCGAACGGGCAATTTTTCTTAGGCCCACAAGGCTCAGTCATATTACTTTTGTAAACAATGTTTTTACGTTTCAATTCTCATTAAAGCGTTGAAACTTGCGCCTGAACCAATTTTTATTTTAACTGGGCTGCCTCCAGGCCTAGTTACAAATTAAGCCACATTAACCAAAGCGATTAATGGGTTTCACCTGCCCTCTTGGTTGGGCATGGGCAATTTTTCTGAGGTACATTAGTACTGTTGGTACACCAATTTTTTGGGGCCCTCGCCTACAGTGTAATCCTAGTAATTTTTATGGGCTTCGCCTGCACTCATGGTACAGAAAGGTGTGTGGGGTTGCCCTACACTTTTGCTACATAAATGTAACTGGGGCCTTGTCTATACTGCAACTACTGAAATGTGAAAGAGACTGTTATCTCCCTAAACTGCTGCAACGGGAATGTTACTGTGGCCTGTCTTGACTGCTACTACTACTGAAATAGAACTAATACTGTGCTCCCCCTATACTGCTGCTTCGGAATTGTTACTGGGGCCTGTCTTCAGTGCTACTACTACTGAAATGGAACTAATACTGTGCTCCCCTTGTACTGCTGCTTCGGAATTGTTACTGGGGCCTGTCTTGACTGCTACTATTACTCAAATGGAACTAATACTGTGCTCCCCCTATAATGCTGCTAGTGATATGTTACTGGGGCCTGTCCCTAATGCTACCGCTGAAATGTTACTAATTCTGAGCTCTGCCTATACCGCTGCTAATGCTATGTCACTGGGGTGTGGAAACGGAGGCTTCCCAAAGACATGATGGTGGCGAGGCCATTTCCCACCAACGCGGTTACTGTTAAGGTGCATATAACCACGGACACGTGGAGAGGACACGTAGTGCCTCAAAAACATCCCCCTCCTCCTCCAACAATGAAAACATTCTTGGCAAATACCTTTGCATTGGTCCGGCTGGTGGCAGTCCAAGAATTTCACCTTTACCGACACAACAAGAGAGCCCCCCCCACCATCCCTCCGCCACGGCCCACTTAATCCTGGCCACATTCCAAAAACCAACTGAATAAAACCGCACTACTAGGTCCGCAGTCGCCACCACATTCCCACCAACGCGGTTACTGTTAAGGTACATATTACCAGTCAGACTGGGGCATGCACTGTGGGCCGAAGCCCACCTGTATTGTATCTGACGTTAGCTCTGCTGAGCAGGGCACTGCAATGGTATATATTTATGTACCGCCGGTGGGTTCCTGGGACCCACCTATGCTGTCGGTCCACACGTAGTTGTAACTGCATGTGTCTACTTATAAAGAACCCCAGTCTGACTGGGGCATGCAGTGCAGTGCAGGCTATGTATATCCTATGTGTTTTTTGTGCTTGATAAAGTCTTGCTAGACGAAACGCGTTGCACTTAGGACCCGTGTGTCCCAATAAAGAATCCTTTTTTGTTATCACTTTCCTGTGGATTCTTTTGACCATTACAGTTACCTGTTAGCAGCGCTGATACTTTTTTGCACTTATGTGCAACTTTTTATGCATTAAACCTGACGTTACCTCAGCTGTGCTGGGCACTGCAATGGGATATATTTATGTACCGCCGGTGGGTTCCAGGGAGCCACCCATGCGGTGGGTCCACAGGGACTTCACATTAGGGATTTGTACCTGCCAGTGTCTATGTATTAAAAACCCCGGTCAGGTTGGGGCATGCAGTGTGGGCCAAAGCCCACCTGCATTTAATCGGACGTAACCTCAGCTGTGCTGGGCACTGCAATGGGATTTATTTATGTACAGCCGTTGGGTTCCAGGGAGCCACCCATGCTGTGGGTGCACACGGAATTCCCATTGCGGAGTTGTACCTGCCTGTGACTATTTATCTAAAACCCCGGTCTAACTGGGGCATGCAGACACCTTGACAGAATGAATAGTGTGTGGCACATGGGTTCCCCATTGCTATGCCCACGTGTGCAGCTCCTGATGGAGGTGGCACACGATTGGATTTCTCATTGCTTCTGTACAGCATTGTGGGATATCGCACCGCCACTTTTAACGAGGGTCGCTGCCTGGCCATGCCAACCCTCTGCAGTGTGTGCCTGCGGTTCCTCCACATGGCAGATGCACTTATAAATAGACATGAGGGTGGTGTGGCTATGAGGCCAGCGTGTGGCATGAGGGCAGCTGAAGGCTGCGCAGGAACACTTTGGTGTGCGCTGTGGACACTGGGTCATGTGGGGGGGGGGGGTTGGGCAGCATGTTACCCAGGAGAAGTGGCAGCGGAGTGTCATGCAGGCAGTGATTGTGCTTTGTTGGAGGTAGTGTGGTGCTTAGCTAAGGTATGCCTTGCTAATGAGGGTTTTTCAGAAGTAAAAATTGTTGGGAGGGGGGGTGGCCCACTCTTGCCGCTATTGTGGCTTAATAGTGGGACCTGGGAACTTGAGATGCAGCCCAACATGTAGCCCCTCGCCTGCCCTATCCGTTTCTGTGTCGTTCCCATCACTTTCTTGAACTTCCCAGATTTTCACAAATGAAAACCTTAGCGAGCATCGGCGATATACAAAAATGCTCGGGTCGCCCATTGACTTCAATGGGGTTCGCTACTCAAAACGAACCCTTGAGCATCGCGAATAGTCGGCTCGAGTAACGAGCACCCGAGCATTTTGGTGCTCGCTCATCTCTAATAACAACCAATCACAGCGCAGCTTTCATGTAACTAGAGATGAGCGAGCACACTCGTCCGAGCTTGATGCTCATTCGAGCATTAGGGTGTTCGAGAGGCTCGTTACTCAAGACAAACACCATGCGGTACTCGAGTCAATTCCATTTCCTTCCCTGCATGTTTAGCACCATTTTTTAGCCAATAGACATGCAGGGAAGGCATTAGCACTTCCTCCTGTGAAGTGCCAGCCCTATCCCACCCCCCTGCAGTGAGTGGCTGGTGAGATCAAGTGACCGCTGAGTACTTAAAGCGGTCCCGCCCGTGGTTCGCCTCAGACACACACTGGGAGAGTATAGGGAAAGTGCTGCTGACGAGATAGGGAAAGTGGTAGTGTAGGATCCTGTCTACAAGAACCCCAACGGTCCTTCTTAGGGCCACATCTGACTGTGTGCATAACTGTGTGGGTGTCTGGGAGCAGTTTTGCACAATTTTTTTTTATTTTTTTAATCTCAGGCTGTGCAGGCTATTACAGCTATATTGTTCTCAGTCTGCAGTCTATTATACAGAGTATAGGGAAAGTGCTGCTGAGATAGGGAAATTGTTAGTGTAGGATCCTGCCTTCAAGAACCCCAACGGTCCTTCTTAGGGCTACCTCTGACCATGTGCAATTTACTGGGTGGCTGCTGGGAGTTGTAGTGCATCACAATTGCACAGCTAGGTCTGTTTGTGGCCTTCCTTACAATTTTTTTCTGGCTGGAGTTTGCATTACAATACCGCTCTCGGCGTGAAAGTGTACGCAAATAATTCCATAATTACTTAAACCGGTCTGTGTCTGCAGTGAATTTGAGCACAGCGTACGGCGACAGCCACTGATAGAGGGAAAGTCATATACACACTATATAGCCTGTATTCTTTTTTTTAAAAAAACTCTTTCGTTGGGCTACCTCTGACCGTCTGAATTTTACAGGGTGTCTGGTGGGAGTTGTAGTGCATCACTATTACACAGCTAGGCCTGTTTGCAGCCTTCTGTATAATTTTTTTCTGGCTGGAGTTTGCGTTGCAATACCGCTCTCAGTGTGAAAGTGTATGCCAATAATTCCATAATTATTTACACCGGTCTGTGTCTGCAGTGAATTTAACGCACAGCGTACGGCCATAGCCACTGATAGAGGGAAAGTGATACACACACTATATAGCCTGTATTCTTTTTCAAAAAAAAAAAGCTCCTTCGTTCGGCTACCTCTGACCATTTGAATTTTACAGGGTGTCTGGTGGGAGTTGTAGTGCATCACTATTGCACAGCTAGGCCTGTTTGCAGCCTTCCGTATTCTTTGTTTCTGCCTGGAGTTTGCGTTACAATAACACTCTCAGCGTCAAAGTATACGCCAATAATTCCATAACTATTTACACCGGTCTCTGTCTGCAGTGAACTTAACGCACAGAGTACGGCCATAGCCACCGATAGAGGGAAGGTCATATACACACTATACAGCCTGTATTCTTTTTCAAAAAAAAAAAGAGCTCCTTCGTTGGGCTACCTCTGACCGTCTGAATTTTACTGGGTGTCTGATGGGAGTTGTAGTGCATCACTATTGCACAGCTAGGCCTGTTTGCAGCCTTCCATATAATTTTTTTCTGGCTGGAGTTTGCGTTACAATACCGCTCTCAGCGTGATAGTGTACTCAAATAATTCCATAATTATTTACACCACTCTGTGTCTGCTCTATTCGTAATCCACCATGCTGAGTGGTAGGAGTAGGGGTCGAGGACGTGGACGCGGGCGAGGAAGTGGAGGTCCAAGTGAGGGTGTGCGCACAGGCCGAGTTCCTGGTACAGGTGAATCACAGCCGGCTGCTGCGGGATTAGGAGAGAGGCAAGTTTCTAGGGTCCCCAGCTTCATACCACAATTTATGGGTTCACGTGGTAGACCTTTATTACAAACAGAGCAGTGTGAGCAGGTCCTGTCATGGATGGCAGAAAATGCATCCAGCAATGTATCGACCACCCAGTCTTCCACGCAGTCCACTGCTGCAACTCTGAATCCTCTCGCTGCTGCTCCTCCTTTCTCCCAGCCTCCTCACTCCATGAAAATGACACATTCTGATGAGCAGGCAGACTCCCAGGAACTGTTCTCGGGTCCCTGCCTTGGTTGGGAAAAAATGGTTCCTCTCTCACCAGAGGAGTTTGTCGTGACCGATGCCCAACCTTTGGAAAGTTCCTGGGTCCGGGTGATGAGGCTGGGGACTTCCGGCAACTGTCTCAAGAGCTTTCAATGGGTGAGAAGGATGATGATGATGAGACACAGTTGTCTATCAGTGAGGTAGTAGTAAGGGCAGTAAGTCCGAGGGAGGAGCGCACAGACGATCCGGAGGAAGAGCAGCTGGACGATGAGGTGACTGACCCCACCTGGTTTGCTAAGCCAACTGAGGACAGGTCTTCAGAGAGGGAGGCAAGTGCAGCAGCAGGACAGGTTGCAAGAGGCAGTGGGATGGCCAGGGGTAGAGGCAGGGCCAGAGCGAAGAATCTCCCAACTGTTTCCCAAAACACCCCCTCGCGCCAAGCCACCGTGCAGAGGCCTAGGTGTTCAAAGGTGTGGATGTTTTTCAGTGAGAGCCCGGACGACCGACAAACAGTGTTGTGCAAACTGTGTGGCACCAAGATCAGCCAGGGAGCCACCACTACCAGCCTCACCACCACCAGCATGCGCAGGCATATGATGGCCAAGCACCCCACAAGGTGGGACGCAGGCCGTTCACCGCCTCCGGGTCACACCACTGCCTCTTCCCCTGTGCCCCAACCTGCCACTCACATCCAACCCCCCTCTCAGGACACAGGCATGAGCGCTTCCTGGCCTGCACCCACACCCTCACCTCTGCTGTCCTCGACGCCATACAGCAATGTCTCTCAGCGCAGCGTTCAGCTGTCGCTAGCGCAAGCGTTGGAGCGAAAGCGCAAATACGCCGCCACCCACCCGCACGCACAAGCTTTAAACGTGCACATTGCCAAATTAATCAGCCTGGAGATGCTGCCGTACAGGTTTGTGGAAACGGAGGCTTTCAAAAACATGATGGCGGCGCCGGTCCCACGCTACTCGGTCCCCAGTCGCCACTATTTTTTCCGGTGTGCCGTCCCAGCCCTACACCAACCAGCTCTCCCGCAACATCGTGCCCTCACCAACGCGGTTACTGGGAAGATCCACTTAACAACGGACATGTGGACAAGTACTGGTGGGCAGGAACACTATATCTCCCTGACGGCACATTGGGTGAATTTGGTGGAGGCTGGGACCGAGTCAGAGCATGGGACCACACACGTCCTATCCACACCCAGAATAGCGGATCCTACCTCGGTGTGGGTATCTGTGGCGGTTTATGCCACCTCCTCTAAACCCTCCCCCTCCTCCTACGCAACCTCTACCTCTCAATTAAGAAATGTGAGCAGCACGTCGCCAGCAGTCGGTGTGGCGCGGCACGGAGGCACAGCGTTGGGCAATCGTCAGCAGGCTCTGCTGAAACTACTCAGCCTAGGTGACAAGAGTCACACGGCCCCCGAACTGTTGCAGGGTCTGACAGAGCAGACCGACCTCTGGCTTTCGCCGCTGAGCCTCCAACCGGGCATGGTAGTGTGTGACAACGGCTATAACCTGGTGGTGGCTCTGCAGCTCGGCAACCTCACACACGTGCCATGCCTGGCCCACGTCTTAAATCTGGTGGTTCAGCGGTTTCTTAAAAACTACCCACACTTATCTGACCTCTCGACAAGGTGCTCCGCGTCTGCGCACATTTCCGCAAGTCCACCACGGACGCTGCCACATTGAGGAGCCTGCAACATCGGTTAAATCTGCCAGGGCACCGACTGCTGTACGACGTGCCCACATGGTGGCATTTTACGCTGCACATGTTGGCCAGGCTCTATGAGCAGCATAGAGCAATAGTGGAATACCAACTCCAACATGGGCGGCGTAGTGGTAGTCAGCCTCCCCAATTCTTTACCGAGGAGTGGGCCTGGATGGCAGACATCTGCCAGGTCCTCGGAAACTTTGAGGAGTCTACCCAGATCGTGAGCGGCGACACTGCAATCATTAGCGTTACCATCCCGCTGCTATGCCTGCTAAGAAGTTCGCTGCAAGGCATAAAGCCCGACGCTTTGTGGTTGGAACAGGAGACGGGGGATGACAGTATGTCGCTTGATAGCGCGTTTTGGAGGAGGAGGAGGTGGAGCAGGACGAGGGGGAAGAGGCAGCTGGGCACACTGCAGAGGGTACCCATGCTGCTTGCCTCTCATCTGTTCCGCGTGTATGGGCTGTGGATGAAGAGGAGGAGGATCCTGAAAGTCATCTTCCTAATGAGGACAGCCATGTCTTGCGTACTGGCACCCTGGCACACATGGCTGACTTCATGTTAGGCTGCCTTTCTCGTGACCCTCGCGTTAGACGCATTCTGGCCAACACGGATTACTGGGTATACACCCTTCTTGACCCACGGTACAAGGAAAACCTTTCCACTCTCATTCCCGAAGAGGAAAGGGGTACGAGAGTGATGCAATACCACAGGGCCCTGGTGGGCAAAGGGATGCTAAACTTCCCATCTGACAGCGCTAGCGGCAGAAAGCGCAGTTCCGAGGGCCAAGTAGCAAGGGAGGCACGGAGATCAGGCAGCATGTTCAGCGCAGGCAGGGGAACACTCTCCAAGGCCTTTGCCAGCTTTATGGCTCCCCAGCAAGACTGCGTCACCACTCCCCAGTCAAGACTGAGTCGGAGGGAGCACTGTAAAAAGATGGTGAAGGAGTATGTAGCCGATCGTACCATCATCCTCCGTGATGCCTCTGCTCCATACAACTATTGGGTGTCAAAGCTGGAGACGTGGCACGAACTAGCACTGTATGCCCTGGAGGTGCTGGCTTGCCCTGCCGCTAGCGTCTTGTCAGAGAGGGTGTTTAGTGCAGCTGGGGGAATCATCATGGATAAGTGTACCCGCCTGTCAACTGCCAGTGCCGACATGCTTACACTCATAAAGATGAACAAAGCCTGGATTTCCCCAGACGTCTCTTCTCCACCGGCGGAGAGCAGCGGAACCTAAAGATTATTTTCGCTGCAACCGCAGATAAAAGCACTCTTCTCTATCACCGGAAAAAATGGGGCATTTAGCTTTGTCAATCTATCTCTGATATTAGTCCTCCTCCTGCTACTCCTCCTCCAGAAACAACATGTCATCACACTGAACTGCCAATTTTTCTGCGGCCCAAAAGGCTCATCTAACAATTTTTTTACAATTTTTCAAAGTTTCAAAAGTATTGATACTTTAACATGAACCAATTTTTTTTAACAGGGCTGCCTCCAGGCTCTGTTACAAATTAGGCAACAGCGAGCTGTATCTTTCAAAAAATATTTATGGGTTTCACCTGCCCTCTCGGTTGATACATTTTCAGAGGTACACTTGTACTCTTGGTACACTAATTTTTCAGGCCCACGCCTGGACTCTTATCCAACTAATTTTTCCAGCCTTCGCCTACACTCATGGTACCCCAATGTTTCAGAGCCTTTACTCTTGCTACAGAAATTTTACTGGGGTCTGCCTGCCTATACTTCTGCCACATTAATGTTACAGGGGTCTGCCTATACTTCTGCCATGTAAATGTTACTTGGGTATGCCTATACTGCTGCTACAGAAATGTTACAGGGGTCTGCCTATACTTCTGCCACATAAATGTTACAGGGGTCTGCCTATACTGCTGCTACATAAATGTTTTCTACTGGAATGTTACAGGGGTCTGTTTATACTATGGGTGCACACAGACTTCCCATCGCGGTGTTTTACCTATCTGGCCCAAAAACACTCACTGACTAGGGCATGAATTGTGGGCCGAGGCCAATATGTATTTTCTCCCGTGTTACCACAGTTATCTAAGAAGCTCGTTTGGGCCACAGAAGAGGAGCGTTACTGCCTTAATGAGACGTTCACAGCTGTACTAGCATCGGAGTCCGCTCTATGCCTGCGATTACTGAGGGTTTGTGCAGAGGCCTATGTCCTCGGTGCAGTGAAAGTCTGCCATGTTTGGGTACTCTGATTTCTTCATGGTTCATGTCTTGGGTTGCCTGAGACCCACCTATGCTGTGGGTGCACACAGACTTCCCATAGCGGTGTTTTACCTGTCTGGCACAAAGTCACTGACTGACTTGGGTAGGGTGCAGAGTGCAGATGGCTTTCCCCTTGCAGTGTCGATGAGGTATCCGACACCTACACAGAATGAATAGTGTGTGGGTGCATGGATTTTCCCATTGTTATATCAGTCGCGGCACCTTGGGTCACACAAGGTGTTTGCTGGGACCGAGCCTGACCAAGGGCCCGCTCCCATACTTCCCACACAGGCTACTGTGGGTCCCGTTTTTTTTTTTTTTGGCCTTCTAATGCCACCTCCTCCTCCTACTTGGGGTCGGGGATCAGCACTGGGCATCATGTATTTTCTCTCATGTTACCACAGTTATCTGAGAAACTCGTTTGGGCCACAGAAGAGGAGCGTTACTGCCTTAATGAGATGTTCACAGCTGTACTAGCATTGGAGTCCGCTCAATGCCCGCGATTGCTGAGGGTTTGTGCAGAGGCCTATATCCTCGGCGCAGTGAAAGTCTGCCATGTTTGGGCACTCTGATTTCTTCATGGTTCATGTCTTGGGTTGCCTAGGACCCACCTATGCTGTGGGTGCACACAGACTTTCCATAGCGGTGTATTACCTGTCTGGCACAAAGTCACTGACTGACGTTGGTAGGGTGCAGAGTGCAGATGGCTTTCCCTTTGCGGTGTCGATTGAGCTATCCGACACCAACACAGAATGAATAGTGTGAGGGGACCCGGATTGCCCATTGCTATGTAACTCGCGGTACCTTGGGTACCACATTGTGTTTGCTGGGACTGAGCCGGACCAAGGGCCCGCTCACATACTTCCCACACAGGCTACAGTGGGTCCTGGTCCTGGTTTCTTGGCCTTGTAAGGCTACCTCCTCCTCCTGCTTGGGGTCAGAGGATCAGCACTGGGCATCATGTATTTGCTCTCGTGTTACCACAGTTATCTGATACACTGGTTTGGGCCAAAAAGAGGAGCGTTACTGCATTAATGAGATGTTCAATGCTGTACTAGCATCGAAGTCCGCTTCATGCCCGCGATTGCTGAGGGTGTGGGCTGAGGCCTATGTCCCGGGGAAACTGCAACTGCGCCAGGTTGGGCCTGTGGAACTTTTTCCTGGCTAATCCAGTTATTGGATCGGTGAAAGAAAATGGAACTGATTTACTGAGACCTTCTCAGCGTAACTAGCATCGAAGTTCGCTTCATGCCCGCTTTTGCTGAGGGTGTGGGCTGAGGCTTATGTCCCGGGGGAACTGCAACTGTGCCAGATTGGGCCTGTGGAACTTTTTCCTGGCTAATCCAGTCATTGGAGTGGTGAAAGAAAACGTAACTGATTTACTGAGACCTTCGCAGCTGAACTAGCATCGAAGTCCGCTTCATGCCCGCGATTGCTGAGGGTTTGTGCAGAGGCCTATGTCCTCGGCGCAGTGAAAGTCTGCCTTGTTGGGGCACTTAATGTTTAATGTCTTTGGGTTCCTTGGACCCACCTATGCTGTGGGTGCACACAGACTTCCCATTGCGGTGGTTTACCTGTCTGGCACAAAGACACTGACTGACTTGGGTAGGGGGCAGAGTGCAGATGGCTTTCCCCTTGCGGTGTCGATGAGGTATCCGACACCAACACAGAATGAATCATGTGTGGGCATATGGATCCCCATTGCTATGTAACTCGCGGCACCTTGGGTCACACAAGATGGAGGCTGGGAACGAGCTTGACCCTGGGCCCACTCACGTGAAGATCAATTCTCAACAGCATTGTGGGCTATCGCCCACACTTTCAAATAGGGTCGCTGCCTGGCCCTGCCAACCCTCTGCAGTGTGTGCCTCCGGTTCCTCCTAATCGTAGACACACTTGAGAAATAGACATGAGGGTGGTGTGGCTATGAAGCGAGCGTGTGGCATGAGGGCAGCTGAAGGCTGCGCAGGGACACTTTGGTGTGCGCTGTGTACGCAGGGTCGTGCGGAGGTTGGGCAGCATGTAACCCAGGAGAAGAGGCAGCGGTGTGACCCGCAGGCAGTGATTGTGCTTGGTTGCAGGTAGTGTGGTGCTTAGCTAAGGTGTGCCTTGCTAATGAGGGTTTGTCCAAAGTAAAAATTGTTAGGGGGGGGCAGACTCTAGCCCCTATTGTGGCTTAATAGTGGGACCTGGGAGCCTGAGATGCAGCCCTGCATGCTGCCTCTGCCCTATCCGTTTCTGTGGTGTTTCCATGGATTTCGGATGTTTTCTGGTTTTTCACAAGTGAAGACCTATCCGGAGCATCGGTCATATACAAAAATGCTCGAGTCCCCCATTGACTTCAATGGGGTTCATTACTCGAAACGAGCTCTCGAGCATCGTGAAAAGTTCGACTCAAGCAACGAGCACCCGAGCATTTTGGTGCTCGCTCATCTCTACATGTAACCTTAGCAGTTTAGAAAGTAACAACCAATCACAGTGCAGCATTCATGTAACCTCATTAGTATAAGAAGTAACAACCAATCACAGCGCAGCTTTCATGTAACCTCATTAGTATAAGAAGTAGCAACCAATCACAGTGCAGCTTTCATGTTACCTCAACAGTCTAAAAAAATAGCCACCAATTACAGCGTAGCTTTTATGTTCCCTCAGCAGTATAGGAAATAGCAACCAGTCACAGCGCAGCTTTTATGTTACCTCAGCAGTATAAGAAGTATCAACCAATCACAGCGCAGCTTTCATGTTACCTCAGCAGTATAAGAAGTATCAACCAATCACAGTGCAGCTTTCATGTTACCTCAGCAGTATAGGAAATAGCAACCAGTCACAGCGCAGCTTTCATGTTACCTCAGCAGTATAAGAAGTATCAACCAATCACAGTGCAGCTTTCATGTTACCTCAGCAGTATAATATATAACAACCAATCACAGCGCAGCTTTCAAGTTACCTCAGCAGTATAAGAAATAGCAAACAATCACAGCGCAGCTTTTATTCTGCCTCAGCAATATAAGAAATAGCAACCAATCACAGCACAGCTTTCATGTTACCTCAACGGTATAAAAAATAGCAACCAATCATAGCGCAGCTTTTATTTTACTTCAGCAGTATAAGGAATAGCAACCAATCACAGCACAGCTTTCATTTTACCTCAGCAGTATAAGAAATTGCAACCAATCACAGCGCAGCTTTCATGTGACCTGAGCAGTATAAGAAATAGCAACCAATCACAGCGCAACTTTCATGTTACCTCAGCAGTATAAGAAAGAGCAACCAATCACAGCACAGCTTTTATGTTCCCTGAGCAGTATAATATATAACAACCAATCACAGCGCACCTTTCATGTAACCTCAGTAGTATAAGATATTACAACCAATCACAGCACAGCTTTCATTTTACCTCAGCAGTATAAGAAATTGCAACCAATCACAGCGCAGCTTTCATGTTACCTCAGCAGTATAAGAAAGAGCAACCAATCACAGCACAGCTTTTATGTTCCCTCAGCAGTATAAAATATAACAACCAATCACAGCTCACCTTTCATGTTACCTCAGTAGTATAAGATATAACAACCAATCACAGCGCAGCTTTCATGTTACCTCAGCAGTATAAGAAAGAGCAACCAATCACAGCACAGCTTTTATGTTCCCTCAGCAGTATAAAATATAACAACCAATCACAGCTCACCTTTCATGTTACCTCAGTAGTATAAGATATAACAACCAATCACAGCGCAGCTTTCATGTAACCTCAGCAGTTTAGAAAGTAACAACCAGTCACAGCGCAGCTTTCATGTAACCTCATTAGTATAAGAAGTAGCAACCAATTACAGTACAGCTTTCATGTTACCTCAGCAGTATAGAAGTAGCAACCAATCACAGAGTAGCTTTCATGTAACCTCAGTAGTATAAGAAATAGCAACCAATCACAGCACAGCTTTCAGGTTACCTCAGCAGTATAAGAAATAGCAACCAATCGCAGCGCAGCTTTTATGTTCCCTCAGCAGTATAAAATATAACAACCAATCACAGCGCACCTTTCATGTTACCTCAGTAGTATAAGATATAACAACCAATCACAGCGCAGCTTTCATGTAACCTCAGCAGTTTAGAAAGTAACAACCAATCACAGCGCAACTTTCATGTAACCTCATTAGTATAAGAAGTAGCAACCAATCACAGCGCAGCTTTCATGTTACCTCAGCAGTATAATATATAGCAACCAATCACAGCGCAGCTTTCATGTTACCTCAGCAGTATAATATATAGCAACCAATCACAGCGCACCTTTCAGGTTACCTCAGTAGTATAAGAAATAGCAACCAATCATAGCGCAGCTTTCATGTTACCTCAGAGGTATAATAAATAACAACCAATCACAGTGCAGCTTTCATTATACCTCAGCAATATAAGAAATAGCAAAATTTGGATGCTAATTCTTTTGTGCTTAGAATTGAATAATTGAGTTGGGACCCATTAGCTTTTCCTATTTATGACATAATCAATGCCCGTGCCAAATTTCATGTTTCTATGACACCGAAAAGTGAGAGAATTAGATTCTGTACGTAAAATTTGGACGCTAATTCTTTTACGCTTAGAATTGAATAATCGAGTTGTGACCCATTAGCTTTTCCTATTCATGACATAATCAATGCTCGTGCCAAATTTCAAGTTTCTTTGACATTGGGAAGTGAGAGAATTAGATTACGTACATAAAATTTGGACGCTAATTCTTTGGCGCTTAGAATTTAATAATCGAGTTGGAACCCCTTAGCTTTTCATATTTATGACATAATCAATGCTAGTGCCAAATTTCATGTTTCTACGACATCGGGAAGTTGGAGAATTAGTGGCAAGTCAGTCAGTGAGTCAATGAGGGCTTTCGTCTTTATATATATAGATAGATATAATATTACATACACTTCTTCCAGCTGAGGGATTCATCTGATGATGAGTGTATGTATGTATGTATGTATGTGTATGTATATATATTACATACACTCCTTCTAGCGGAGGGATTCGTCCGATGATGAGTGTATGTATATATGGATGTGTATATATATATATTACATACACTTCTTCCAGCGGATGGATTGGTCTGCTGATGAGTTTATGATCCCCGTGGATTTAACAGTATATAGTGAAACAGTGAAACTACTTGCGTTCCCTGCTTACCATCTTCTGTCTAGACCGGATGTATACTGGAGGTGATAAGAATTTGATGTATCTAAGCTTGTTGTGTGATACTGTCTGTTGTGTGTATTTAGACATATATTCCTGCTGTCATGTGTGAGACAATGTGATGTGATACAGAGCTGATGTATCTAAGCCTGTCATGTGTGATACTGCCATTGCTGATCAGGGAATTTAGTGCGGACTCCATACACCGTGTGTTATTTGCTGTGTCGGACGTTGGAGACCTTTGGATTGTTAGATCTGCCATGACACGTCCTGAGGAGGGTGTGCCGGGTCCTGGATTGGGAAGTCCTGGGACTGACGGCAGGGCGGGATCAGCACTGACATTAAATGTCTCAGTCGGCTGCAGCCTCACTTTCTGCCTCCTCTGCCCCGCTCCTCTGCCAGCAGCCATGGGCACTCACTCCACCAACATGAGGGTCAAGCTGCCCCTCTTCTGCCTCCTTCTTGAAGCTATCACCATCATCCTATTTGCCATTTTTGTGAGGTACGACCATGAAACGGACGCCAAATCCTGGCACCATCAAAACGCATCCAACTCCGAAAATGAATTTTACTTTCGCTATGCAAGTAAGTTCCAACCGCTTACTAATTGAGTCTGCTAGTTAATTAGTCCTGAATTGCAATTAGCACATCCGTGCAGAGATCTGCTGGCTGTCAGTGAATGGGAACATCGCTGTTTATCTGTAATACTGATCAAAGCTAAGAGTTGTCATCAGTCTGGACTGTCTTCCAGATTACTGCACTGATACATTGTAACAAACCATCAGGATAGCGGAGAGATCTTTGCTGCTGATTGGCTCACAAAGCATTGTCTAAGCTGGATGCAATTGTAACAATACTTCAGCTATGAGGTGTGCTAGATTTTGCATACATTTTTAACCTATGGATGTAGATAAGTATGTTTCAACTCACTGACAGCAAGCAGATGGCTAAAAAAAGTGATTCTCCATCCACAGGATAAGGGATAACTCTCAGTGGGGGTCTGACTGCTAGAGAATGGGGGTCCGATGTGTCCAGGAATGAACAGAGCAGTGGTCGAACATTCATGCTGCTTGATACATTTAGCTGGAGACTGCTAAGTTGACTTTCTCTGGAGCTCGGCGGTGCTAATGCTCAACCACTGCTCCAATCATGCTGAGATCTTCCAGTCCCCCATCCTTGGGATCAGTGGGGGTCCCAATAGTGAGACCCTCACTGATCTGAAAGTTATCCCCTGTCCTGTGAATAAAGAATCACTTTTTGTCTTGGAATACCCCATATAAAGGGGCTTTCCAGGCATAGCCTTCATTAAGTTTAATGGCACCTGTAATTACGTACATCGGTCACTATGCAGCAGACGGAGCCTACGGTTCTGCTTTGACCCCTGTGTATTGTGGCGCTAACAGCCGGTGCCCAATCAGCCTATTGGCTTGGGTCCCAAGCATTGAACCCCAGCCGATCAGCTATTGATTACCTAACCTGGGAGTAGGTCATCAATAGCTGATCAGCAGGGTTCGCTACTAGGAACCCCTGGCAGATAGCTGATCTACACTGACTGCAGTCGGTTGGATGTGGACAGTTCTGCCTGCATTGGGGTCGGAGCCAGAAGTGTAACAGAAGCATTCGTTCCAATTGAAGTCAATGGGTGCTCTACCTTCTCTTACAATTCCAAGTCCCAATGTGGTCGTCCAGCCCTGCTATAATGAGTAAGGGGACTGAGATCAGCTGATCACCAAGGATCAGTTACCTCCACTAGACCCCACCGATTGGCAGACCCCCACAATCAACTAGGTCAACTACTGATGAACTATCCTTAGGATAGGTCATCAATACAGCAAGGGGTTTTATACCCCTTTACAATAAAAAGAGTTGAGCTTAGGGGATATTAGTAAATGGCTGTTTTTGGATGCCAGTTGTGTGTCTGCTGTGGGGGTCAGCAACTTGTCACTACTGTGAAACTACAACCTCCAGCATGTCCTGTTTTACTTCTAAGAAGCATATCCTCCACTGGTGAACTTTCCCTTTAGATCTACCCTATGGACTATATTGGGCAATTGCTCACTTACAATTCCCTAATCCAGTATTATCAGATTTGCTCTGTAGGTGTTTTATTAAAGGGGCAGTACGTACTCTGTCTCCACATTCCTTGTTATGAAAAGACCGTCTTCTAAAACCAATGCGGGAAGCAGACAGGATCTGCGCATTGCATGGAAGCTCATTGATTTTAATGAATGCTGTATAATGAAGGGACAAGTTTGTTATCGGGGATCGGATATGATGTTCATTATATCTACATCTGGTGACCAGTCATGTGATTCTCCAATTCATGCTTCATTTTGTTTTTCTGAAAGTTTCTACAAGTTTTTGAAGAAAAAAATAGAAAGGTGAACAATCCCTTTAAATCCCTTTAAACTTGCCTAAGAACCCGTTCGTTGTTTCAGACTGTCCCATACGGCATTCTTTATGTGAACGGCTTCAGACTGTAGACTGCAGAAAAGTTTGGGGGATTTGAAATCTATGCTAAAATTATATTAAGGGGCTGCTATTTAACCCTCTGGGGGAAAGTTAGAGCTGCTGCAGCCTCCCCACCCAAAAAAGCGGGGCTTGAGAGCTGCAGTCCCATCGTTTGTTGTAAAAGCGGCTGCCACAGGAAGTCAGGTGACCACTGCAGCGTCACTTCTCCTCCTGGCATCGGCACTTAGAGCCTGAGCGCCATGATGCCAGGAGTTTGGAAATGTGACACTGCAGCTGTCACTACTCTATAGTGGCCCTCCTGTTTAGTATACAATCAATGGTGGCCCAGTGGTTAAGTAAATGAATCCTGATGGCCCTGTTGCCAACTATATATTAACTGGTGGGCTTATGTTTCAGTGACCACTTTGTAGTGTCCTTTATGTTTAGCATCCAGTCAGTGGTGGCCTAATGGTTAAGAATATGATCCCTAATGGTCTTGCGGTTTACTACCCATGTCCTGGAGGGCTTGTGTTTGAGCAACCACTACCTCATGTTTAGTATTCACTCAATGGTAACATAGCAGGCATGTAATTGAGCAGCCACCCCATAGTGGCCGTAATGTTTAGTGTCAAATCAATGGTAGCCCAGTAGTTAAGTATATGATCCCTGATGGCCCTGCGGTAAACTGTCCATTCCTTGCTGGGCCTGTGTTTGAGCAGCCACTCCATATTGTTTAATAGCCAAGCAATGGAGGCTCAATGGTTAAGCATATGATTCCTAATGGCCCTGTGGTCAACTATGCATTCCCTGGTGGGCTAGTGTTAGTTTCCAGCCTTGTGATTACTATAATCCCTGATGGCCCTGTGATAAGGGATTATATTAACCACTAGGCTGCCATATATTAACAGGTCCCTGGTGGGCCTGTGGAATCTCACGTGTACACCCCTCTTATTAGACCTGTACTTTCCCCATCCACGCCGTTGCTTTTTAGGTACCAATTAATGACTTTCAACAGCAGGAAAAATAAAGTGCTGCTCATGCTCAGCTGTCCGCGATCGCTGCTGATGAAAACCTTTACAAGACTTCACAGGTAGCTTCCATGTTCAAGAGGCAACCTGAAAAACCAGACCTGGCATTAAAGAAAAATCTGTGTCAGAAGGACAAGGGCGTAATAATGGGAGACTAATGAATCCATATCAGGGATCTCGGGCGTCTGTCCCCGGAGACACCCTGTACTATATTATGAATGACAAGTGCTGGAAATTGTGTCATTTTAGCGCTTACTGACACGGTCGTATTGTAAGAGTAGTTATATCCTTGTACATATTACACATCATATCACCCAATGATATCACTTGTCAAGAGCGCAAAAAGACCTTGGATGCACCCAAATACGGAAGATAGAAAAATATCTCTGCAGTGCCACCTATTGGATGGCAGCATTCCTGCAAGTCAATGTCAGCCCTTCAAACAAGTCTTAATAACAATGATTGAGAATTGACCACAAGCCAGAATCCAAGCACAGACAGCTGTTTCGGGGTGTTTGCATCTCATCAGTGTGCAGTAGGCTTCTGGTTTGGCTAGTGATAGGTCTATAGACGTGAGTCGGTAAGTGTACCATCTCTCCTTAAGGAGAGCACCTAGCAGGGGTGTGAGGAGACTTATAAGGCCATGCAAGCTCCTCTGGGAAATATATGCAAATAAGGCAGCTGGAACATTACCTCTGCAGCGCCACCTATTGGATGGCAGCATTCCTGCAAGTCAATGTACCCAGTTAAGTGAACCTACACACTGATTCCATGGGGTGTATTAAACATGAAAGGCTTTGATACCCCAGCTCAGCAGACAGTATCACACATGAAGGGATTGGATACGTCAGCTCAGCAGTCTCTAATTGCATCTCACGGTCATTTGCCATTCGCCTCTTATTTCATGTGTTTTCCTGTGACCTCCAGTTCTGGGTTATGATTAGGAACCGCTCCAATCCGGACATTTCATGCCTGATAGGTTTTAACAGAGGCTGATGTTCCACATCACTGCTGAGAGGGGTAGAACACATCACATTGGGAAGCCATGATGAATCATTAAAACGAAGGACAAGGTGAACAAAGCAGCTTCAGAGACCGACATCTCATCTACAGAAGGACTATTCACAACCAGGATTACTCCATCTGTAAGATATGGACTGCGGATTGCAAGTGCTGTGGGGGAGAGGACTGATGTGAACTAATACATTCTAGATACAACAGCATGAAATGTACATCATACTCATATAAAATATAGAGGGCAGTATTATAGTAGTTATATACTTGTACATAGGAGGCAGTATTATAGTAGTTATATTCTTGTACATAGGGGGCAGTATTATAGTAGTTATATTCTTGTACATAGAAGGCGGTATTATAGTAGTTATATTCTTGTACATAGGGGGCAGTATTATAGTAGTTATATTCTTATATATAGGGGGCAGTATTATAGTAGTTATATTCTTGTACGTAGGAGGCAGTATTATAGTAGTTATATTCTTGTACATAGGGGGCAGTATTATAGTAGTTATATTCTTGTACATAGGGGGCAGTATTATAGTAGTTATATTCTTGTACATAGGGGGCAGTATTATAATAGTTATATTCTTGTACATAAGGGCAGTATTATAGTAGTTATATTCTTGTACATAGGGGGCAGTATTATAGTAGTTATATTCTTGTACATAGGGGGCAGTATTATAGTAGTTATATTCTTGTACATAGGGGGCAGTATTATAATAGTTATATTCTTGTACATAAGGGCAGTATTATAGTAGTTATATTCTTGTACATAGGGGGCAGTATTATAGTAGTTATATTCTTGTACATAGGGGGCAGTATTATAGTAGTTATATTCTTGTATATAGGGGGCAGTATTATAGTAGTTATATTCTTGTACATAGGGGGCAGTATTATAGTAGTTATATTCTTGTACATAGGGGGCAGTATTATAGTAGTTATATTCTTGTACATAGGGGGCAGTATTATAGTAGTTATATTCTTGTACATAGGAGGCAGTATTATAGTATTTATATTCTTGTACATAGGGGGCAGTATTATAGTAGTTATATTCTTGTACATAGAAGGCGGTATTATAGTAGTTATATTCTTGTACATAGGGGGCAGTATTATAGTAGTTATATTCTTGTACATAGGGGGCAGTATTATAGTAGTTATATTCTTGTACATAGGGGGCAGTATTATAGTAGTTATATTCTTGTATATAGGGGGCAGTATTATAGTAGTTATATTCTTGTACATAGGGGGCAGTATTATAGTAGTTATATTCTTGTACATAGGGGGCAGTATTATAGTAGTTATATTCTTGTACATAGGGGGCAGTATTATAATAGTTATATTCTTGTACATAAGGGCAGTATTATAGTAGTTATATTCTTGTACATAGGGGGCAGTATTATAGTAGTTATATTCTTGTACATAGGGGGCAGTATTATAGTAGTTATATTCTTGTACATAGGGGGCAGTATTATAATAGTTATATTCTTGTACATAAGGGCAGTATTATAGTAGTTATATTCTTGTACATAGGGGGCAGTATTATAGTAGTTATATTCTTGTACATAGGGGGCAGTATTATAGTAGTTATATTCTTGTATATAGGGGGCAGTATTATAGTAGTTATATTCTTGTACATAGGGGGCAGTATTATAGTAGTTATATTCTTGTACATAGGGGGCAGTATTATAGTAGTTATATTCTTGTACATAGGGGGCAGTATTATAGTAGTTATATTCTTGTACATAGGGGGCAGTATTATAGTAGTTATATTCTTGTACATAGGGGCAGTATTATAGTAGTTATATTCTTGTACATAGGGGGCAGTATTATAGTAGTTATATTCTTGTATATAGGGGGCAGTATTATAGTAGTTATATTCTTGTACATAGGGGGCAGTATTATAGTAGTTATATTCTTGTACATAGGGGGCAGTATTATAGTAGTTATATTCTTGTACATAGGGGGCAGTATTATAGTAGTTATATTCTTGTACATAGGGGGCAGTATTATAGTAGTTATATTCTTGTACATAGGGGGCAGTATTATAATAGTTATATTCTTGTACATAAGGGCAGTATTATAGTAGTTATATTCTTGTACATAGGGGGCAGTATTATAGTAGTTATATTCTTGTACATAGGGGGCAGTATTATAGTAGTTATATTCTTGTACATAGGGGGCAGTATTATAATAGTTATATTCTTGTACATAAGGGCAGTATTATAGTAGTTATATTCTTGTACATAGGGGGCAGTATTATAGTAGTTATATTCTTGTACATAGGGGGCAGTATTATAGTAGTTATATTCTTGTATATAGGGGGCAGTATTATAGTAGTTATATTCTTGTACATAGGGGGCAGTATTATAGTAGTTATATTCTTGTACATAGGGGGCAGTATTATAGTAGTTATATTCTTGTACATAGGGGGCAGTATTATAGTAGTTATATTCTTGTACATAGGAGGCAGTATTATAGTAGTTATATTCTTGTACATAGGGGGCAGTATTATAGTAGTTATATTCTTGTACATAGAAGGCGGTATTATAGTAGTTATATTCTTGTACATAGGGGGCAGTATTATAGTAGTTATATTCTTGTACATAGGGGGCAGTATTATAGTAGTTATATTCTTGTACATAGGGGGCAGTATTATAGTAGTTATATTCTTGTATATAGGGGGCAGTATTATAGTAGTTATATTCTTGTACATAGGGGGCAGTATTATAGTAGTTATATTCTTGTACATAGGGGGCAGTATTATAGTAGTTATATTCTTGTACATAGGGGGCAGTATTATAATAGTTATATTCTTGTACATAAGGGCAGTATTATAGTAGTTATATTCTTGTACATAGGGGGCAGTATTATAGTAGTTATATTCTTGTACATAGGGGGCAGTATTATAGTAGTTATATTCTTGTACATAGGGGGCAGTATTATAATAGTTATATTCTTGTACATAAGGGCAGTATTATAGTAGTTATATTCTTGTACATAGGGGGCAGTATTATAGTAGTTATATTCTTGTACATAGGGGGCAGTATTATAGTAGTTATATTCTTGTATATAGGGGGCAGTATTATAGTAGTTATATTCTTGTACATAGGGGGCAGTATTATAGTAGTTATATTCTTGTACATAGGGGGCAGTATTATAGTAGTTATATTCTTGTACATAGGGGGCAGTATTATAGTAGTTATATTCTTGTACATAGGGGGCAGTATTATAGTAGTTATATTCTTGTACATAGGGGCAGTATTATAGTAGTTATATTCTTGTACATAGGGGGCAGTATTATAGTAGTTATATTCTTGTATATAGGGGGCAGTATTATAGTAGTTATATTCTTGTACATAGGGGGCAGTATTATAGTAGTTATATTCTTGTACATAGGGGGCAGTATTATAGTAGTTATATTCTTGTACATAGGGGGCAGTATTATAATAGTTATATTCTTGTACATAAGGGCAGTATTATAGTAGTTATATTCTTGTACATAGGGGGCAGTATTATAGTAGTTATATTCTTGTACATAGGGGGCAGTATTATAGTAGTTATATTCTTGTACATAGGGGGCAGTATTATAGTAGTTATATTCTTGTACATAGGGGCAGTATTATAGTAGTTATATTCTTGTACATAGGGGCAGTATTATAGTAGCTATATTCTTGTACATAGGGGGCAGTATTATAGTAGTTATATTCTTGTACATAGAGGGCAGTAATATAGTAGTTATATTCTTGTACATAGGGGGCAGTATTATAGTAGTTATATTCTTGTACATAGGAGGCAGTATTACAGTAGTTATATTCTTGTTCATATAGGGCAGTATTTTAGTAATTATATTCTTGTCCATATCGCGCAGTATTCTAGTAATTATATTCTTGTACATAGGGGGCAGTATTATAGCAGTTATATTCTTGTACATAGGAGCAGGATTATAGTAGTTATATTCTTGTACATAGGAGGCAGTAGTATAGTAGGTTTTTTTTCTTCTACATAGGAGCAGTATTATAGTAGTTCTATTCTTGGCCATGTAGGGCAGTATTATAGTAGTTCTATTCTTGCACATAGGGGACAGTATTATAGTAGTTATATTCTTGTACCTAGGGGGCAGTATTATAGTAGTTATATTCTTGTACATAGGGAAGCAGTAGTTTTAGTAGTTATATTCTTGTACATAGGGAAGCAGTGTTTTAGTAGTTATATTATTGTGCATAGGAGGCGGTATTATAGTAGTTATATTCTTGTACATAGGAGCAGTATTATAGTAGTTATATTCTTGTGCATAGGAGGCGGTATTATAGTAGTTATATTCCTTTGCATAGGAGGCGATATTATAGTAGTTATATTCTTGTACATAGGGGGCAGTATTATAGTAGTTATATTCTTGTACATAGGGGGCAGTATTATAGTAGTTATATTCTTGTACATATGGTGCAGTATTATAGCAGTTATATTCTTGTACATAGGAAAGCAGTGTTTTAGTAGTTATATTATTGTGCATAGGAGGCGGTATTATAGTAGTTATATTCTTGTACATAGGGAGCAGTATTATAGTAGTTATATTCTTGTGCATAGGAGGCGGTATTATAGTAGTTATATTCCTTTGCATAGGAGGCGATATTATAGTAGTTATATTCTTGTACATAGGGGGCAGTATTATAGTAGTTATATTCTTGTACATAGGGGGCAGTATTATAGTAGTTATATTCTTGTACATAGGGGGCTGTATTATAGTAGTAATATACTTGTACATAGGGGGCAGTATTATAGTAGTTATATTCTTGTATATAGGAGGCAGTATTATAGTAGTTATATTCTTGTACATAGGGGGCAGTATTATAGTAGTTATATTCTTGTACATAGGGGGCAGTATTATAGTAGTTATATTCTTGTACATAGGGGGCTGTATTATAGTAGTAATATACTTGTACATAGGGGGCAGTATTAGAGTAGTTATATTCTTGTATATAGGAGGCAGTATTATAGTAGTTATATTCTTGTACATAGGGGGCAGTATTATAGTAGTTATATTCTTGTATATAGGAGGCAGTATTATAGTAGTTATATTCTTGTACATAGGGGGCAGTATTATAGTAGTTATATTCTTGTACATAGGGGCAGTATTATAGTAGTTATATTCTTGTACATAGGGGGCAGTATTATAGTAGTTATATTCTTGTACATAGGGGGCAGTATTATAGTAGTTATACTCTTGTACATAGGGGGCAGTATTATAGTAGTTATATTCTTGTACATAGGGAGGCAGTATTATAGTAGTTATATTCTTGTACATAGGGGGCAGTATTATAGTAGTTATATTCTTGTACATAGGGGGCAGTATTATAGTAGTTATATTCTTGTACATAGGGGCAGTATTATAGTAGTTATATTCTTGTACATAGGGGGCAGTATTATAGTAGTTATATTCTTGTACATAGGGGGCAGTATTATAGTAGTTATATTCTTGTACATAGGGGGCAGTATTACAGTAGTTATATTCGTGTACATAGGGGGGCAGTATTATATTAGTTATATTCTTGTACATAGGAGGCAGTATTATAGTAGTTATATTCTTGTACATAGGGGCAGTATTATAGTAGTTATATTCTTGTACATAGGGGCAGTATTGTAGTAGTTATATTCTTGTACATAGGGGCAGTATTGTAGTAGTTATATTCTTGTACATAGGGGGCAGTATTATAGTGGTTATATTCTTGTACATGGGGGGCAGTATTATAGTAGTTATATTCTTGTACATGGGGGGCAGTATCATAGTAGTTATATTCTTGTACATAGGGAAGCAGTGTTATAGTAGTTATATTCTTGTACATAGGGGGCAGTTTTATAGTAGTTATATTCTTGTACATAGGGGGCAGCCAGTTTCTGTATTTGTACACGTATATGAAGTGTATTAGAATACTTCAGGTTTGGAGGGTACTATGATCAGGTTTTGATAAAGAGGGGTAAATGGAGAACAGTCATATTATAAAATGTGATCCATCTCACTGTAGAGGTTTTTTTAGGGCTTGTTGAAAACTCTGGAAGTTGGGGATTAACCTGATTGTCCAAGATGGTGTGTTCTTGGAACCTGGTGCAACTTGGGAGAAATCTTGGAGACTTGAGTGGGAAGGTTGAAATTATGAAGGAACTTAGTCTGAGATCATTTGCAAAACAGAGAGCACGGGCAGAGGGTAGACAGAGATGAGGGAGGAGATGTAGGGCGGTGCAGCACAGCAAAATATTATGGATGAGGGTGAGTCTAAAAAATGGTATTGTAAAGTTGATTGGCAACCAGTATTGTGACTGGCACAGGGTGGAGGCATTGGTGTAGCATATGGACATAATAATAGTCCAGTACAGGATTTTATGACTTTGGTTATTTCAGACTTCTATTTTGTTGTCATTTGTCATTATTAAACCAATGTTTAAAATCAAAAACCTCATTCGATAAATTTTCAGCTTTTCAGAACTAAAATGGTTATTTTGCCCCCTGATGTTCCTGAGTAATAACAGCTAGTTTAAAAAAATGTAGTGTTATTATCCTATGGTTTATATCTGCCATTCCTATTTTTCTCTAGGTTTCCAAGATGTACACACCATGATCTTCATTGGCTTCGGGTTTCTTATGACTTTCTTAAGGCTTTATGGTTTCAGCAGTGTGGCCTTCAACTTTCTGATTGCAGCCTTTGCTCTTCAGTGGTCCACGCTCGTCCAAGGGTTCTTCCATGGCTTTCATAACGGAAAAATCCACATTGGTATAGAAAGGTGAGGATGTGTAATACAACCATGAAACTGATATATTTGGTCACCTGACACTGATCAATGGATACCTGGAACATAGCAGGAGCATGTAGTGTTTGCTTTCTACGGCTGCCCTTTTATCTCATGTCTTCAACAAAGGGGAAAAAATGCTGCAATGTGCTTGGCAAGAGATAAAATACTAGTTATCTATAGTCTGCTAGAATATGCCTGATATTACTCAAGTTTACAGACTCTTCAAAGCAATTTTCACATCGTCTTGTTACTTTTCTGATAATTTGGCCACTTGGGGGCACTGTCTCATTTGAGTCTATGGCCCTAGCTATGTAGGCAATTTCTAGTGTGATCCCTCAATAGTTTTTAACTCCCTCACTAAACTTCTTCTATTTCATGAGTTCTCTCCATAATATAACTTTTCTAAGCCCTGTAGTCTGGGCAGGAGCCGACATACCACTTGTGTAGCTAGTTCGCCTGCACTGAAGCCGAAAGGGTAAAGGAGGCCCAATTCTGAATTCCCGCCCCCCACACATCCCACTGCTGATTCGCCAGTGGCCCTCCCGCCTCCCAGGGTAGAAGTTTTGTTATGCTCTGCACAGAGTACGTAACGTTCTGCTCTAGTGTATGTTATAGGTAGGTTTACTGTAGGCTGGAATTTCAAGGGAGCAAACACAGAAGGAGTCCAATAATTTGGGAGGGATACAGATGGGGAACACTATACATTTGGAGGGACAAAGTGGACCCTATTAAGCTCAGAGCGGCCAAGAGTGGGCACCATATGTTTGCAGGGGAACAGAGGGGGCACTCTTAAGTTTGGAGGAGCATAGAGGAAGTGCTGTACTCCAAGGGGGCAGTGTTATGATTTTGGAGGGGTACAGAAGGTGCATTATACCTATGGAAGGGTACAAGTGGCACTATCATGTTTGGAGGGGCACAGAGAGTGCACTATATTTGGAGGGGCACAGGGCCCATATTAAATCTGGATGAAAACAGAGGGGGGACTGTATGTTTGGATGGCATATAGGAGGCACTATTAAGTTTGGAGGGACACAGAAGGGTACTATATGTTTTGAAGGGGAGCACAGGGGAGCATTATAGATTTGGAGGGGCACAGCAAGCCCTATTAAGCTTAAGTGGCACAGAGGGGGAACTATATGTTAAGAGGGGCACAGACAAGGCATTATTAAGTTTGGATGAACATAGAGGGAGCACTGTACTTTTAGAGAGGCACAGAAGGGACACTGTTAAGTTTGCAGGGACACAAATGGAGGGGAACAGAGAGGGCATTTTACATTTGGATGCGAACAAGGGGCACTATAACATTTGGGAGACACAGAGAAAGCACTATATATTTGAAGGCATCCTATTAAATTCAGAGGGGCGCAGAAGCAATGTATGTTTGGAGGGAACACAGGAGGCACTATTAAGTTTGAGGGGACACAGAGGGGGCACTATACTTTTGGAAAGGCATGAATGATGCACTATATGTTTTGAGGGTCACAGGGAACACTATAAAGTTTGGAGGGGCACAGAAGGAAAAATATACATTTGGAGGGCCACAGGGGGCCTTTTACATTTGGATGAGCATAGAAGAGGCACTATATATTTGAAGGAGCACAGAGATGGCACTATTAAGTTTGAAGGGGCACTATACTTTTGGAGGGGCACAAAGAGGGCACTATTACTTTTAGATAGAGACAGAGAGGGCAAAAGCACATTATTTACAAAGGGGCCATCAGCCCTGTGTGTCCATCCCTGAGTCTACGTAACCCTATGGAGGATGCCTTTTTGTGGGTGGGAGAATATACTTTGTACTACACTTTTGGTGAGTAGACCGTAAACAAGAGAGCTCCACGGAGCATCATTATTTATTACATGTATGTTGTTCTGTCCATTTTTACCATCTAGTGTGGCTTTAAATGGTCTGCAACATCATTGTTTTATAGCCACTATCAGCTGAAAAGGACCTACACAAGCAGTTCCTTAGAATGGGACAGGTGTCCAAAATGAAGGGGCTCTCGAGTAGACAACCA
This sequence comes from Eleutherodactylus coqui, assembly GCF_035609145.1. Taxonomy (NCBI): domain Eukaryota; kingdom Metazoa; phylum Chordata; class Amphibia; order Anura; family Eleutherodactylidae; genus Eleutherodactylus; species Eleutherodactylus coqui. Next base: position 233,601,537 of record NC_089842.1, read on the forward strand.
TTATATATTAATTCAGCAAGTGATTATAGGGAATAGCAAGACAAAGAGGTAAAAAAACGCATCTGGTGGACTCTAGCCTTATTATTGCACAATGCTTTTTCCCAACAGAACAGTCTTTGATCTGCTTTTCATCACAGGCTATATCAATAGATCAGTGTAAACCTGTGACCTGCACCCTTTCACTGCTGGAACAATATGCAAGAAATTCAAGCACGTTCTGGACAAAAATATTTTTTTGCGGTAAATTAAAAAAACTTCTGGGTACGGGGGGTTCACTTTATATCTGAATACTACTAGCGGAGCCTGGATTAACATTGGTTCCATAGTGATCAAATTTTACAATCCTCTATGTAAAATGGCTACATTTCTGTGTATTTTCTTTACATTATAAAAAGCACATGAAGATACTTGGAAACCATCAAAATGTTGCTGTTGACAGACCTTTAACCCTTTCCAATCCACTGTCTGACGTCTAAAGACATTATGATTTAAGGCTGTACAGCTCTGATATTGGAAGACGTCCGTCGGGGTTCTCTTACTGTATATTGACAGCCTCTCTGCTGTCGGATCCTATCCAATGTGTCACCTCATGCAGTACTGGCTTTAGCCAGCAGATAGTGCTGTTGTATAGCGGCAGAAAAAGAGTAAGCCCCCTAGGAAAACCAGGATGCAAATTGGATTGGAAAGGGTTAATTCTTATACTTCTTTAGTAAGTAGTCTTAATATATTACATTTTTCCACTGAGTGTAGGTTGTATGTCTAAGTCGCTAATTAACACTTTAGTAGTAACAACAGCTCAAACAGTGCTGACATAATAGTGTCATACAGAAACCAAATAATAGTGCCATGTAGTCCAGAATGATACTGCCATAGAATGTCCACATGAAGCCACTGCCATGAAGGAAGTCAACTATACACTGTTGTGCCCAGAGCCCTGTAGCGAAGACCACAGTTCAAGTCGGTGATGCCCCATGGCAATCTTCGTCATAATCCGGTCATGCCTCCATTAAAATGGACTTTGGGACTAATCTAGATAGAGGGGCTATCCTTGTGACTTGCATTATATTCTTCTATCTTCTCAGTATGATCAATGCAGACTTCTGCACTGGAGCTGTTCTTATCTCCTTCGGAGCTCTTCTTGGCAAGACAAGTCCTGTCCAGCTGCTCATCATGACTTTGTGTGAAGTGACACTCTTTGGAATCAATGAATACATCATTCTTAGTATTATTGGGGTAAGTGACAAAGGGTGATTGGGCCCATAAAATAAACCATCAGTGATCATGATGGCCAATTTTAGTGTTAGCTCATGGTCAGCTTGAGCTTGCAGAGAATACTGTAGACCTTCATTCTTGCCAAGCCCAGAGGATGGAACGTCTCACACAAGGAAGAATTTTGCATTTTCTTTTTGTATCCAGAAAACAGCTGAGAGACATCCAGCCACAAAATCACGTAGGCTTTGAAAAATTACTTGGTGCCTGTTCTCTCTTTTCTCCTTTCTTTCTGTAGCACCTCCCCTCTCATCTCTGTAGCACCTCCCCTCTCATCTCTGTAGCACCTCCCCTCTCATCTCTGTAGCACCTCCCCTCTTCCATTGCTTTTCAGTTTCCTCCTAATTCTTCTCTCTTCGTGTTTTCTTCGACTGGTCTAACTTAATGCTTTTGGACCCCAATACAAAATCTGTAGGGGCATGTACAAATGCAGCAGTTTAACATGACATTTTACGAGTTATGATAACTTTCTGTGCAACTGTTTGTTTAGCCCTACAATTACTTTACAATGGGTTTGGTTGTGTTAATTTAAGAGAACAATAGTTTTGCAATGGTTTAATATAAGACAATTTTCTTGGCACGTTATCACAGACAAGCTGAACTTCTCTACATCTGTACCATGTACCTTTACCTGCACACAACAGTCCTGGATTTTCGGGCTGTGCCACCATCCGAAGAGGCAGAGGCTCTAGACAAAGGGGGCTACAGTGGGGGCACTCTAGACAAAGGGGGCTACAGTGGGGAAGCTCTATACAAAGGGGGGCTACAGTGGGGGTGCTCTATACAAAGGGGGGCTACAGTGGGGGTGCTCTATACAAAGGGGGCTACAGTGGGGGCACTCTATTCAAAGGCGGCTACAGTGGGGGCACTCTATTCAAAGGCGGCTACAGTGGGGGCACTTTAGACAAAGGCGGCTACAGTGGGGGCACTTTAGACAAAGGCGGCTACAGTGGGGGCACTCTAGACAAAGGGGGCTACAGTGGGGATGCTCTAGACAAAGGGGGCAACAGTGGTACACTCTAGACAAGCATAGCCACAGTGGGAGCGCACTATATCAGGGGAGAACACTAAACAAGGAGAGACACAATGGGGGCACTCTAGACAAGGGCAGTCGCAGTGGGGACATTCTGGACAATGGGGGACACAGTAAGGGCACATTATACAAGGAGGGCACTCTGGACTAGCAAAACTGGAGTAGGGTCACTCAAAAGAAGGGGCCACAATGGGCACACTATTTAAGGGGAGTACACTAAACAAGGGGAGACAAGCTAGACAATGGGTGCCACAATGGGGACACTCTTTAATAGGAGAAAACTAAACAAGGGGAGACACAACGGGGACACGCTAGACAATGGGTGCCACAATGGGAACAGTCTAGACAAGGGCAGCAACAGTAGATACACTCTATATAAGAGAGGCAGTCTAGACAAAGGAGGAGGGCACTCTAAACAAGATAGCCACAGTAAGTCAATGTTTACAAGGGAGGTACTCTAGACAAAGGGTGCTATAGTAGGGCCACTCAAAACAAGGAGGTCCTAGTGGGGGCACTCAAGCCAAGGAGTGCACAAGTTGCAAGGTATGCATTCATACTACTAGTATCGTCTTAGCACAGAAGCCTTTGGGTGCAGTTGCTAGCACAAGTCCCCCTATAGCTATACCTTTGGCTCCTCCTGGTACATTTACACAGAATTTAGTGCAAGGCCTTAACTGTTTCAATCCAAGAGTAAAACGTTAGAGAACCCGTAGTATTGTGCTCTAGTGTAAATGATCTCCACATAGAGATTTAATATCCTTGCAATTTGATGTCAATGTGTCTGTCTGTCGATCTAATCAGTCCTTGCTCAGAGACCAGCCTGTCCACTCCTTCCCACATGTGACAAGACACAGGAGGTCACCATAGTATAGTTTTACTGGTCTATTAATGGAACACAAGGTTCATAAACTTCAAAAAGGTTAGACCCAAAAACAACAAAAAGTGTTAAAATATGGATCTATCTGACATCTTGTCATTCATAGGCCAAGGATGCCGGGGGCTCGATGACCATCCATACATTTGGAGCTTATTTCGGGCTGGTGGTGTCTCGTGTGCTCTACAGGCCTCACTTGGAAAAGAGTCGTAGCAGGGAAGGATCAGTCTATCACTCAGACCTCTTTGCCATGATCGGTATGAACCTAGATTATGGATATCATGAATGTTCAGAACAAACATTTTCTTAGTCCTGTATCAAAAGTTGGTTAACTGTACTGTAGACTCCGGCACAGTGGTTACTGGCTGCCGATGTGCTCACTGTAACATATTGCTCTTATTGGGTACTCTATGGCACTATTATTTGTACACTGGTAAACTATTTTTATTTCAGCACTGTATAGTGGTATTTTGCCTAGTACGGTATGCATGTATTAGTATTACTCGGGAATGGGGAGAAGTCCAAGCTGAAATAACCCATTGATCTTCTGCCACATCATTATACCTGAAATTTCCGTTTAAATGTTTTTTGCTTTTCCACCAGGAACTATTTATTTGTGGATGTTCTGGCCAAGTTTCAATTCAGCCGTCACAGCCCATGGGGATGACCAACACCGAACAGTGCTGAACACCTACTACTCTCTGGCTGCCTGCACACTCTGTACATTCGCATTATCATCTCTGCTTAGTCGTGAAGGGAAGCTAGATATGGTAAGCGGCAGAAAATTAAGAAATGACTTTCAATGATGAAGTGACATGACAACTACCCTAACTACTTGCTCACTACCTAGTATTAAATACTATAATACTGCCCACTATGTATAAGAATAGAACTACTATAATACTGCCCACTATGTACAAGAATATAACTACTATAATACTGCTCCTATGTACAAGAATATAACTACTATAATACTGCCTCCTATGTACAAGAATATAACTACTATAATACTGCCTCCTATGTACAAGAATATAACTACTATAATACTGCCACCTATGTACAAGAATATAACTACTATAATACTGCCTCCTATGTACAAGAATATAACTACTATAATACTGCCCCCTATGTACAAGAATATAACTACTATAATACTGCCCCCTATGTACAAGAATATAACTACTATATTACTGCCCCCTATGTACAAGAATATAACTACTATAATACTGCTTCGCTGTACAAGAATATAATTACTATAATACTGCTCCTATGTACAAGAATATAACTACTATAATACTGCTCACTATGTACAAGAATATAACAACTACAATACTGCTCCCTATGTACAAGAATATAACTAATATAATACTGCCCCTATGTACAAGAATATAACTACTATAATACTGCCCCTATGTACAAGAATATAACTACTATAATACTGCTCCTATGTACAAGAATATAATTACTATAATACTGCCCCTATGTACAAGAATATAACTACTATAATACTGCTCCTATGTACAAGAATATAACTACTATAATACTGCCCCCTATGTACAAGAATATAACTACTATAATACTGCTCCTATGTACAAGAATATAACTACTATATTACTGCCCCCTATGTACAAGAATATAACTACTATAATACTGCTTCTCTGTACAAGAATATAATTACTATAATACTGCTCCTATGTACAAGAATATAATTACTATAATACTGCTCCTATGTACAAGAATATAACTACTATAATACTGCCTACTATGTACAAGAATATAACTACTATAATACTGCCCCCTATGTACAAGAATATAACTACTATAATACTGCCTCCTATGTACAAGAATATAACTACTATAATACTGCCCCTATGTACAAGAATATAACTACTATAATACTGCTCCCTATGTACAAGAATATAACTACTATTATACTGCTCCCTATGTACAAGAATATAACTACTATAATACTGCCGCCTATGTACAAGAATATAACTACTATAATACTGCTCCTATGTACAAGAATATAACTACTATTATACTGCCTCCTATGTACAAGAATATAACTACTATAATACTGCCCGCTATGTACAAGAATATAACTACTATAATACTGCCCGCTATGTACAAGAATATAACTACTATAATACTGCCCCCTACGTACAAGAATATAACTACTATAATACTGACTCCTATGTACAAGAATATAACTACTATAATACTGCCTCCTATGTACAAGAATATAACTCCTATAATACTGCCCCTATGTACAAGAATATAACTACTATAATACAGCTCCCTATGTACAAGAATATAACTACTATAATACTGCCTCCTGTGTACAAGAATATAACTACTATAATACTGCCTCCTATGTACAAGAATAGAACTACTATAATACTGCCTCCTATGTACAAGAATATAACTACTATAATACTGCCTACTATGTACAAGAATATAACTACTATAATACTGCCTACTATGTACAAGAATATAACTACTATAATACTGCCCCCTATGTACAAGAATATAACTACTATAATACTGCCCCTATGTACAAGAATATAACTACTATAATACTGCCCCCTATGTACAAGAATATAACTACTATAATACTGCCTCCTATGTACAAGAATAGAACTACTATAATACTGCCTCCTGTGTACAAGAATATAACTACTATAATACTGCTCCTATGTACAAGAATATAACTACTATAATACTGCCCCCTATGTACAAGAATATAACTACTATAATACTGCCCCCTATGTACAAGAATATAACTACTATAATACTGCCCCTATGTACAAGAATATAACTACTATAATACTGCCCCTATGTACAAGAATATAACTACTATAATACTGCCCCCTATGTACAAGAATATAACTACTATAATACTGCTCCTATGTACAAGAATATAACTACTATAATACTGCCCCCTATGTACAAGAATATAACTACTATAATACTGCCTCCTGTGTACAAGAATATAACTACTATAATACTGCTCCTATGTACAAGAATATAACTACTATAATACTGCCCCCTATGTACCAGAATGTAACTACTATAATACTGCTCCTATGTACAAGAATATAACTACTATAATACTGCTCCTATGTACAAGAATATAACTACTATAATACTGCCCCCTATGTACAAGAATATAACTACTATAATACTGCCTCCTATGTACAAGAATATAACTACTATAATACTGCCTCCTATGTACAAGAATATAACTACTATAATACTGCTCCCTATGTACAAGAATATAACTACTATTATACTGCTCCCTATGTACAAGAATATAACTACTATAATACTGCCTCCTATGTACAAGAATATAACTACTATAATACTGCTCCCTATGTACAAGAATATAACTACTATTATACTGCTCCCTATGTACAAGAATATAACTACTATAATACTGCCGCCTATGTACAAGAATATAACTACTATAATACTGACTCCTATGTACAAGAATATAACTACTATAATACTGCCTACTATGTACAAGAATATAACTACTATAATACTGCCCCCTATGTACAAGAATATAACTACTATAATACTGCCTCCTGTGTACAAGAATATAACTACTATAATACTGCCTCCTATGTACAAGAATAGAACTACTATAATACTGCCTCCTATGTACAAGAATATAACTACTATAATACTGCCTACTATGTACAAGAATATAACTACTATAATACTGCCTACTATGTACAAGAATATAACTACTATAATACTGCCCCCTATGTACAAGAATATAACTACTATAATACTGCCCCTATGTACAAGAATATACCTACTATAATACTGCCCCCTATGTACAAGAATATAACTACTATAATACTGCCTCCTATGTACAAGAATAGAACTACTATAATACTGCCTCCTGTGTACAAGAATATAACTACTATAATACTGCTCCTATGTACAAGAATATAACTACTATAATACTGCCCCCTATGTACAAGAATATAACTACTATAATACTGCCCCCTATGTACAAGAATATAACTACTATAATACTGCCCCTATGTTCAAGAATATAACTACTATAATACTGCCCCTATGTACAAGAATATAACTACTATAATACTGCCCCCTATGTACAAGAATATAACTACTATAATACTGCTCCTATGTACAAGAATATAACTACTATAATACTGCCCCCTATGTACAAGAATATAACTACTATAATACTGCCTCCTGTGTACAAGAATATAACTACTATAATACTGCTCCTATGTACAAGAATATAACTACTATAATACTGCCCCCTATGTACCAGAATGTAACTACTATAATACTGCTCCTATGTACAAGAATATAACTACTATAATACTGCTCCTATGTACAAGAATATAACTACTATAATACTGCCCCCTATGTACAAGAATATAACTACTATAATACTGCCTCCTATGTACAAGAATATAACTACTATAATACTGCCTCCTATGTACAAGAATATAACTACTATAATACTGCTCCCTATGTACAAGAATATAACTACTATTATACTGCTCCCTATGTACAAGAATATAACTACTATAATACTGCCTCCTATGTACAAGAATATAACTACTATAATACTGCTCCCTATGTACAAGAATATAACTACTATTATACTGCTCCCTATGTACAAGAATATAACTACTATAATACTGCCGCCTATGTACAAGAATATAACTACTATAATACTGCTCCTATGTACAAGAATATAACTACTATTATACTGCCTCCTATGTACAAGAATATAACTACTATAATACTGCTGCCTATGTACAAGGATATAACTACTATAATACTGCCGCCTATGTACAAGAATATAACTACTATAATACTGCCCCTATGTACAAGAATATAACTACTATAATACTGCCCCCTATATACAAGAATATGTCTACAATAATACTGCCCCCTATGTACAAGAATATAACTACTATAATACTGCTCCTATGTACAAGAATATAACTAATATAATACTGCCCCCTATGTACAAGAATATAACTACTATAATACTGCCCCCTATGTACAAGAATATAACTACTATAATACTGCCCCCTATGTACAAGAATATAACTACTATAATACTGCCCCTATGTACAAGAATATAACTACTATAATACTGCCCCCTATGGACAAGAATATAACTACTATAATACTGCTCCTATGTACAAGAATATAACTACTATAATACTGCCCTCTATGTACAAGAATATAACTACTATAATACTGCCCCCTATGTACAAGAATATAACTACTATAATACTGCCCTCTATGTACAAGAATATAACTACTATAATACTGCCCTCTATGTACAAGAATATAACTACTATAATACTGCCCCCTATGTACAAGAATATAACTACTATAATACTGCCCTCTATGTACAAGAATATAACTACTATAATACTGCCCTGTATGTACAAGAATATAACTACATAGCCTCTCTGTTAACAACTAAGCCATTATGAACCATTAGTGGGCAAATTTGCAGGCGCTCGTAACTCTTTACGTTATGCATGGAGCTCTCTGTACACTGTCATGTCTCCTCCCTGTAGGTTCAGATTCAGAATGCAACCTTGGCTGGTGGAGTTGCGGTGGGAACCTCTGCAGAAATGATGTTGACTCCCTTTGGTGCCATGATTGCCGGGGCTCTAGCTGGTATTGTTTCTACTCTTGGATATAAATATTTAACAGTGAGTAATGTGGTTGGTTTTAAACAATTTCAATGTAAATTAGAATATGCCCACTAGAGGGCACTAAAAAGCTGGGGTATTTACAGTGTCTTTAAGTACCATACTTGGATATCTACATAATGGGGCATATTTACTTAGACTGGTGCTTCAGGAACTGGTCTAAGAAAAGTATGAGCGACAAATGTATAAAGAGGTGCAAGCCTTTTAATACCCATGAATATGCCCCAACGGGTGCAGTTGGTTAATATGTTATTGATCAGCTGGTATCCATACATGACTTTATATTGGTTCGATAACTTATATTTAATGCTACAATACTAGCGGCATGTATGATCTGGAGCATCGTCTGTGTAGTAACTAGTAGATTATGTGCTGATGTCCCTGATGTGGTTTTCTCCTATATTTGTAGGCCATCCTGGACTCTAAGCTGAAGATTCAGGACACATGTGGAGTCCACAACTTACATGGCATGCCTGGTATCTTGGGGGCACTGATAGGAGCTGTAGTGGCATCTGTTGCAACTGCTGATATCTATGGGGAAGGGTAAATCTATCTATCTAATCTATATAGGTCGCCGAAAAAAACACACATCCATTCAGTTCAGTCTAGTACTTTCCCCCTCCCCCAATGTTGATCCAGAGTAAGGCAAAAAAGTCCAATGAGGTAGAAATCAATTTTCGTTATTTAAAGGGGAAAAATTCCTTCCTGACTCCAATTTGGCAATTATAATAATCCCTAGAACACCGACCCTTCTGAAGTAATCAGTGATATAACATATAATATTATTACGTTCCAGGCCCCTCTTATACACTTATCGAGTTCGCCAACACCACGTCCTTGGGCAGAGAGTTCCATAGTCTCACTGCTCTTACAGTAAAAAAACCTCTTCTATGTTTGTGTAAAAACCTTCTTTCCTCTAGAGGAAGAGAGCGCCCCCTTGTTACAGTCCACAGTCCTGGGTATACACAGATATTGTCACTGTATTGTCCCCTGATATATTATACATAGTTATTAGAGCGCCCCCTTGTTACAGTCCTGGGTATAAATAGATGATGGGAGAGATCTCTGTATTGTCCCATGATAAATCTATACATAGTTATTAGAGCGCCCCCTTGTTACAGTCCTGGGTATAATAGGTGATGGGAGAGATCTCTGTACTGACCCCTGATATATCTATACATAGTTATTAGAGCGCCCCCTTGTTACAGTCCTGAGTATAATAGATGATGGGAGACATCTCTGTATTGTCCGCTGATATATCTATACATAGTTATTAGAGCGCCCCCTTGTTACAGTCCTGGGTATAATAGATGATGGGAGAGATCTCTGTATTGACCCATGATATAGCTATACATAGTTATTACAGCACCCCCTTGTTACAGTCCTGGGGATAATAGATGATGGAGAGATCTCTGTATTGTCCACTGATATGTCTATACATAGTTCTTAGAGCGCCCCCTTGTTACAGTCTTGAGTATAATAGATGCTTGGGGGGAGCTCTGTATTGTCCCCTGATATATTTATACATAGTTATTAGAGCGCCCCCTTGTTACAGTCCTGCGTATAAATAGATGATGGGAGAGATCTCTGTATTGTCCCATGATATATCTATACATAGTTATTAGAGTGCCCCCTTGTTACAGTCCTGGGTATAAATAGATGATGGGAGAGATCTCTGTACTGACCCCTGATATTATACATAGTTATTAGAGCGCCCCCTTGTTACAGTCCTGGGTATAAATAGATGATGGGAGAGATCTCTGTACTGTCCTGATATATCTATACATAGTTATTAGAGCGCCCCCTTGTTACAGTCCTGGGTATAATAGATGATGGGAGAGATCTCTGTACTGACCCCTGATATATCTATACATAGTTATTAGAGCGCCCCCTTGTTACAGTCCTGGGTATAAGTAGATGATGGGAGAGGTATTGTCTCTTGACAGATAGGATAGATCTATCTATAAAAATATCTCATCTACCCATCTATTCCATTTGTATTCTTCTAGAATGAGTGATGTGTTCCCATTAATAGCTGATGGAGAACGCACCGGCCCCTCTCAAGCCATCTATCAGGGTTTGGCCCTCCTGGTAGCCCTGGGATTTGCTCTGGTTGGAGGAACTCTTGTAGGTGAGTTACCTTGCATAGAGATCAGTGGAGACCTCCAACAACTCTGCAATAAAACTGAATACAATGTGGCACATTTATTATTCTGGCTGCACACGACCAGGTCGGATTCTGCATGCAGGACACCGCAGCAGATTCCGGCAGTAAAGCCGGCCGGCAACCCTGCGTTTCTGTAAATTCTGTATTGCAGATGACCGTGGCTCGCCGTCAGTCATCCACAGTACATCTTTTTTTCAATGCTTGTATTTCCCACGTCCCATACACTTTATTAATTGCGTATTGGGTGCGGGTCAGACAGCCTCCATTGACTTCAATGGGTATGGCTTGCTGCTTGGGCAGTATTTAGGGCTCAGTCAGACGAGCATGTTTAATGTGCGCTCAAAAAGAGCGCTTCTAAAGGAACTAATGGATTGCTATAGAAGCGCTCGCATGAGAGAATGTAGGTGCGCTAAACGGAGCGCACCTAACAAAGATAGGACAGCGTGGCTACAATGCCAAAATGCAGGTCCTTGTTGATCCATATATGGTGTGCGTTGTGCAGGAGTTTCCATTGACTCCTATGGGAGCAGGAGTTGATGGAAACTCCTGCGCACGGAACAGATTCCTCGCAGCTTACAGCAGGACATTTAAAAAGTGCTGGCCAGAAAGCACATTTTGAAGGTCCTGCCGTAAACTCCTGTTAGTCCCCGTGGGGATGAGGGGACTCCCCGAGGGTTCCGTTAATCCCTGCGGGGACTAACATGAATTTACAATGGGGCATTTAAAAAGTGCTTCTAGGCAGCACCTTTTAAATGCCCTGCTATAAGCAGCGGGGTATTCCTCCTGCCCCTCTCTCACAAAGGGAATTGCCTAAAGAGGTGAGAGAGAGGGGAGGGGAGCGGAGTTCCAGGACTCCCCCCCCCCCCCCCAAGGGTTTTCTCCCGAGCACCTGGGAGGAGGGGGTGGGGCTAGAGGGATCCACCCTTCTAGCTCCGCTTCCTCTATGCTTTGCTATAGGGAATCTCTATGAGAAGCCCTATAGCCCCACCCACCCTTTCAAGCCCTGCCCACTCTATCTGCGCTATAGGGATATCTCTCTGGATATCCCCATAGCAGGAAGATAGAGCGGACCTATGGGGGATATCCTCATAGCAAGTGAGAGAGTGCAGAGCTATGGGGGCAATCCCCCATAGGTCTGCTCTTTCTCCCTGCTATGGGAAAATCCCCCCCCCATAGGTCTGCTCTTTCTCCCTTCTATGGGGGAAATCCCCCCCCCATAGGTCTGCTCTTTCTCCCTGCTATGGGGGAAATCCCCCCCCCCATAGGTCTGCTCTTTCTCCCTGCTATGGGGGAAATCCCCCCCCATAGGTCTGCTCTTTCTCCCTGCTATGGGGGAAATCCCCCCCCATAGGTCTGCTCTTTCTCCCTGCTATGGGGGAAATCCCCCCCATAGGTCTGCTCTTTCTCCCTGCTATGGGGGAAATCCCCCCCATAGGTCTGCTCTTTCTCCCTGCTATGGGGGAAATCCCCCCCCCCATAGGTCTGCTCTTTCTCCCTGCTATGGGGGAAATCCCCCCCCCCTATAGGTCTGCTCTTTCTCCCTGCTATGGGGGAAATCCCCCCCCCCCATAGGTCTGCTCTTTCTCCCTGCTATGGGGGAAATCCCTCCCCCCATAGGTCTGCTCTTTCTCCCTGCTATGGGGGAAATCCCCCCCCCCTATAGGTTTGCTCTTTCTCCCTGCTATGGGGGAAATCCCCCCCCTATAGGTCTGCTCTTTCTCCCTACTATGGGGAAATCCCCCCCCCCATAGGTCTGCTCTTTCTCCCTGCTATGGGGAAATCCCCCCCCCCCCATAGGTCTGCTCTTTCTCCCTGCTATGGGGAAATCCCCCCCCATAGGTCCGCTCTTTCTCCCTGCTATGGGGAAATCCCCGCCCCCCCCATAGGTCCGCTCTCTCTCCCTGCTATGGGGAAATCCCCCCCCCCCATAGGTCCACTTTTTCTCCCTGCTATGGGGAAATCCCCCCCCCCCCATAGGTCCACTTTTTCTCCCTGCTATGGGGAAATCCCCCCCCCATAGGTCCGCTTTTTCTCCCTGCTATGGGGAAATCCCCCCCCCCATAGGTCCGCTTTTTCTCCCTGCTATGGGGAAATCTCCCCCCCCCCCCATAGGTCCGCTCTTTCTCCCTGCCATGGGGAAATCCCCCCTATAGGTCCGCTCTTTCTCCCTGCTATGGGGAAATCCCCCCCCCCCCCCATAGCTCGGCTCTTTCCCCCTGCTATGGGGAAATCCCCGAACTCTGCGGGGCTTCTTCTCTCCCTCCTCCAAGCGCAGCTGTTCCAGGGAATGGGTGATTTTCAGGCGCATGAAGCTCCGGTTTTCTGCGCTTAGAAAAATTGCATATTCGCGTGTTCATTTGCGGACAGGCGACCGGCTTTTTTTTTTTTTTTTTTTTCAGGCCCTAAGGCATTTATGACATGCCACCTGAAAAGTCGTAACATTTGTTGCAATCTCACTGCAGCAGCTGGAGGGTGTACAAAATGACAAATTTAAAGGTGAAACAAATTTAGCACCATCGTGCCCTATTTGATAAATTTGTCTGAATGCTAAAACAGTGGGGTAAAAAATTCCCCATATAATATTTTTTTTCCATATTGCCGCCACTAGGTGGCATTATGTTACCATCACGGTGTTGTACAGAAGGAATGCCAAGGATTGTAGTGGAATATTTGTTGTTTTGTAACAGGGCGTAGAAATTGGGAAATTGGTTTAACCCCAAGATTTCTTTCATTCATTGTATAACTCTCGGTTAGGCCGGATTCACACAGGCGATTTTCACGCATGAGTTCTTTCCTATAGCGATCTGGATGGAACTTGCATGTGAAAGGTATTTATTTCAATCTGTATAATCGCATGAGTGATTTTTCTCTCAGAACGATGGTCCGACAGAGGAATCACTGTGTGTCTTATTTTGGGGGCAATTCTTCGCAAAGAATTGGCTATTATTTTCAATGGGATCATCAAAAAAATGGCATCATACTCTCTTGCCATGACTTTTCCATGCGAGTGCGGTGCAGGATGCAGTTTTTACCATTTTAGCTATCTGTGTATGGATTCTGGCTTGGTTTTCAAGTCCCAGTCATTGATATAAGGCTTATATAAAGAGTCTATCATTGGCTTGCAGGAATGCTGTCTTCCAATAGGTGGCGCTGCAGAGCCATTGTTCCATCTTCCTTATTTTCCAGAGGAGTATGGATGGCCCTTTAAGGCCGGCTGCACACAACCTGGTCGGATTCCGGATGTGGGATCTGTTTTTTTTGGGGGGGGGTTTCTCCCCCTCCCTCCTCCGCAAGCAGAAAATTGCATAAATCTCCTCACTGACCTTTTAGGTGCTCTCCTTAAGAAGTGGTGATTCCTTTCCTGAGCGGTTGGTTTGAGAGTGCGATATCTGTCCAGGCTGATATTGTGATCGCCCGTGTGAATCCAGCCTAATTCTAAGCTTCTCTTGCATCATGTTTCAAAGAGTCGCCCACTCTCCTGAACTCAAGAAAACAATGGGGGTATTTATTATCAGGGAATTTTTGGCGCCAGTTTTCAGGCAGCATTTCTTCCCTTCTTCAGTTTAACGATGTGACAGATTTATTAAATGTCACCCCTTTAAATATGTCTGAAGTCCCTTTGTACAGCACCCATCTACTACAGTGAGATGGCGATAATTAGTTTTTTCAAAAGTCGCAATTCTTGAATCCAGCCAAAAACCTCAGTCCACTCAAACTCCGCCCCTGTTCTGGACCATTTTGAAAAGTGGACTGAGAGGCGTAACATCTATTATTTTTGGGCGTGAATCAAGAGCAAATTTGTCTAAAGTGTTTTGCACAAAACAAGCCACAACTTGTGCCAAAATGTTGCCGCAACACCAGTAATAAGTGTGCCTCAATAACCTTGTTGTAGCAAAGCTGAGCTTGTCACATAATGCGAGTGATATCACTATTGCTGACCTGACTTAAGTGTTGTATCAGAATAGGGGGGTGGGGACTTCTTACTTGTATGACACCAACTTATTTCACAGTGCTTTCAGGTAAATTATTTATTACCCCCCATCAAGTTGGGTACTCATTTTACCAAGGATGGGTCAACCTTAAGCCAGCTACATGAACCATGGTGGGATTGAACTCGCAACCTTCCGGTCGTGAGCAAGAGCTTAGGACTGCATTCTGCTGCCTTATTTAACACTTTGTGCCACATGAGGTGATAGAATTTTATCACCTATCCGCAAGATATCCATAGGATAGGTGATAAAAGTCTCTCTGGTGAGGGTCTCGCCAATGGGACCACCACGATCCCGAAATCTTGAGTCCCATGTCCCACTCTATTTGTCACTGTGAACTCACTGCACCTACATGAAGTGACGTGGAGCGTAAATAAAAAAGGCGCTCACGCATATGTAGCACTTTATTCAATGTCCTCCTCCCTGCATGGGATCCAGTGAGCCTGCAGTGAGGAAAAGAAGACCCCTGTTCTTCAGATCAATGGGGGTCTCAGCGGTGATAAAATGGGGGTCTTCTATGGATCGGTGATAGTGGATCACGGTACAAAACCTTTATGGGAGTTTTCCCACTAACATTTACCCGCTATTCATAGGAAAGAGAATAAATGTCTGATCGCTGGGAGTCTGTCTGCAGGGACCCTCACCGACCCTGAGACTAATACACCTGAATGCCCCATATGACTGGAACGGCGGTGCGCACACTGGACCACCTCCAGATCAATGCACTTCGCAATCCTTTCTCTATCCCACAGAAGTGAATGGAGCAGCAGTCAAACTTGCGCACGTTCTCGCCAGACTTGGAATCATTGGGGGTCCCAGCGATAAAACATTTATCCCCTAGCCTGTGGATAAGGGGGTTAATGTCTTTAATGGTGAAACCCCCTTAACATTACAAGTAAACCTGCCACCGTATCCTAACTCAATGCGATATCACCAGGAACAAAACGAAGAGTTCAACTGCAAGTTCAGCTCTGCTACATCTTTAGGTTTTGGTATTATTATTTTTATTTGAGTAACATCAGTTAAATGGAAAAATATCAGTTTTTTTGGTAACTGGATATTTTTGTCCAACAGGCTTCCTGATCAAGCTACCGATCTGTGGAGCTCCATCTGATGCCGAATGCTTTGATGATTCCGTTTACTGGGAAGTAAGTTCAGGGTTTCCGTCTCTGTTTCATTTTTGGAGAAGCGAAAATTATATGAAAAAAATTACAAAAAAACATGCATAATTAAAACACAGGATATGGGGGCGTGGCTTGGCTGCACAAGAGGGAGGACGTGCACTCCTGAGCTCTGCTAAGCAGACTTGGGAATCCCAGGATTTTCTGTCGCATCCTGGTTCTGCATACAGGGAGACCTCTTCCAGAGTCCCATAAAGACCATATCACCAAACCCAACAGCTTTTTTAAAAGCTACAGCGTTGGGAGCAGTTAGGACAAGGAGGAGAGTCTTGCGGCCTGCTAGGCCCATCACTGCCTTCCATACCCGGCCTAAAGTTCCGTGCCTACTACCTGGCGGACATAGCAGAATTGATCATGCAGCCGCACCGGAGAGAAGACCCGTGACAGATCCTGTCCCTGCTGGACAGGTGAGAGCTCACAGTTTTCCCCATGGGGCCCAGCGGCGTTGTGCTTTGCACTACCTGCACCCGTCGGTGGAGCCGGTTGTAGTGAACTAGCAGCACCAGAAGACACGTTCAGCCGCGGTATAGTGCTACATCACCCTCCCCTCGCACCACAACCCGACAGGCTCCGGTGATCCATGTAGAGGGCCAACGACTTGCTGCCTGACTTCCACAGAGACTTTCAGAGCAAACCCTGAGAGGTTCACACTCCCCAGAGACTGTCCCGGATTACCTGGGCCATCAGTGACAGAGGCCTTCAACCTTGGAGCCATTCCCGGCCAGCTGGTCAAAGTGCGGCCTAGTGACGCCTGTAAAGCTGGGACCTAAAGTTATGGCCTGTCCTGCAGAGAGGCCATGGCACCATGCAGACATCCTGAGAAAGGGGCCTTGCAACCTGGAACAGCATGCCCTCCCTTGGGTACTGAGGGAGACCAGGATGTGTGTATAAGGGGGCATCCGGGAGCCCCATCTGCCTTCACAGCCAGCAAGGCAAAAGGTGTGGAGAAGCTGGAAAGGGATTGAGTTGGACCTGAAAGCCTGTAGATCAACCCAGATTAGCAAAGCACAGGCCCCACTGGGTTTCCATGGAGTCCCAGAAGTTCACAAAAGCACACAATGAGTTTGTTGATGCGCATGGAGGCCTGGAGGAAGAAATGGCAAGACGGTGAGAAAAAAATCACAGACCTCGAAGACAAATCGAAGCGTCATAACCTTAAATTTCGGGGCATGCCAGAATTGGTGTCACCCGTCGACTTTCCCCAATATCTGTTTAAGATGCTTCAAATACTTCTCCTAAATCTCTTCCCCCGGAATACTCCATTGACGGGTGTATAGAATCCCAAAAGCAAGGTCAGTTCCAGATGCAGCTCCGAGAGATGTTCTGCCCCAATTCATTTTTATAAAATCAAAGAGGAACTCTTGTCTGTGGAGAGAAGAAGGGGACCCCTGCCAGCTCCCTACGAGAACATCCAGTTGTTTCCGGACCTCTCCGCAGCTACCCTATAGGCTCGCCGACAATTCTAGGCAGTTGCAACAGCACTGAGGAAAGCCAACAAGGAATGCTTATCTCCAGAAATGGAGAAATCCATGTAGCAGCATCTGTAGAAGAGGGCATGTCCCTCCTGAAGGCATAGGATGTTCTGGTTGCTCAAACGTCTCCTGTAGCACCCAGAGGATCCCCGTCTAAAATAGACAATTGGTCAGCCGCTGGCAAACATGGTTGCCACTCCTAGATTTGAATCATCCTACTAGGGTTAACACGATTCATAATACCTGTTTGTTTTATGCTTGTAAAACAGAGCTATGTCTAGTTGATTTGATATGCCAACCCCCTGTAATAACCCTTCACCTAAGTCCAGTAGGTACTGGGGGAAGTTTTGTTATTTTACAATTTCAGTAATTGTATTTGTGTTTTTTCCTCTGCTAACCCTTTCCAATCCACTGTCTGACGTCTGAAGACATTCTGATTGAAGGCTGGACAGCTCCAATGTCGGAAGACGTCCGGCAGAGTATTCTTACTGTATATTACTGGCCGCTCTGTTGTCAGGGGCCTCTCCGTCATGTCACATACTGCAGTACAGGCTCTAGCCAGCAGATGGCGCCATTGTATAATGGCAGAAAGAAAAAGCCCCCTAGGAAACCCTGAATCCAAAATTGGATGGCAAAGTGTTAATGTTTTAAGTTAGAGGCCTTTATCCTTTATAGGTTGTTCACTTCCTTTGACGTACCGTGACGGCAACGCAGTGATTAAATTACTCATAATTTATGCCCACTTCAATTTCTTCCTTAAATGTTAAAGGCCTGAACAGCCCTTTAACATAGTCTGTTGTGGGGTGAAGCCCTTAGACTCCGCGCAGATGTCTTCTTTGCGCAGGAAACCCATTTTCTGATGGTAAACGACCCCAGATGTACACATCCCAAATACCCACATGTACTCCTGGTCTCAACCCGGACAGGAAAAAAAGTTGCGTATTTATAGGTATAAGCCACGCAGTATCAGTTAAAAAAAAAATCTGTACCTTGACCCATTTAGACGTATTATGTTACTAGTTTGTGAGATAAATGCCTCGCCTACACGTTAGTAAATGCTTACTTACCTCCGAAACGACAGGCCAAGAAATAGCTAAAATACAAGAAGGGATACTGTTAATAGGAGGGGACTTTAATTCAGTCATAGACCCATCCTTAGATTCCTCTTCTGGCACTAGGCTCCCATCTCCGATTGGGCCACTCATGCACAGAGAGGAGCTTCATGACGTTTGGTGTTGCCTTCACGGTTCAGAAAGGGATTACACTTTTTTTTTCTCCACCTCATTCCTCCTATTCCAGGATAGACATGTTCATGCTGTCGGGGGGAAAGCTGGTGGGTTTCATTGGGGCCGAGATCGGAGCCATCACGTGGTTGGACCATGCCCCTATTTCCCTGATCCTTCAAGAGAGGTTTAACAATTCCCCATCCCCCTTGTGGCGAATGAATACATTCTTAACAACCTTGAATTTGAACAAATCCTAAAAGATGAGCTAGGATGTACTTTACAGTTAATGCAGGTTCGGTCCATAGTGTTTTCATGGTATGGAACTCTCACAAGGCCTATATGAGGGGCCTCCTTATAAAATATAGTTCAAGGGCCTAAAGGAAAAGAGAAAAAGAATTTAGACTACTGACTGACCAAATCAACTCCTCTAAACAAGGCCGACCCAACTCCACAGAGATCATAAGAAATATTTAAATTGCGCGCCAAGCTACAAAGCCTTTTAGTCAAATATGACATCTCTTTCCAGAAGCTAAAAATGCAATTTTTAATGTCCATGACAATCGAACAGGCACAATATTGGCGAAATAACTTAAGGGGGTCAGAGCCAAGTAGAGGATTAGTTTCCGACAGGAAGAATATCCTACACCCTCAAAAAATTCTAAATTAATTTGTGAAATATTATTCCTCATTCTATAACCTAAAACATGACCCAAACGTATATCAACCCCAACAGGAAGAAGTCCTAAGTTTCTTACAAAACACCAACCTCCCCTGCCTGTCGCCCAACCAGGTAGCTGACCTTTAATCTCCAATCACCCTCTTGAAGTGCTTGAGTCCATTAAAGTTCTGAAACTCCACGATGTTCCGGCCCCAGATGGTTTTTCGAATGGCTATTATAAGAAATATGCTTCACTTCTGGCCCCCCATTTGGCGTTGGCGTTCAATGGGGCCATGGACAGTGGTGCTTTCCCCTCAGAGATGCTGGAGGCCTTGGTGGTGATGATTCCCAAACCTGGAAGGTAGAATACCTCTCTGGCAAACTTCCGTCCCTTCTTCCTGTTGAACACTGACATTAAAATCTATGCAAAACTTCTAAGTAGACGGCTATTCGCAATAGTTCCTACATTGGTGGCGTCAGACCAGGTGGCTTATTAAATCGGCTATTCCTTCACTGTACTCCACGCCCTCTGCAAAAGTCTACTCCTCAGAATACATATTCCGTCCTCTCACTATCTCCAGTGGCACCCGGCAGGGATGTTCCCTCTCGCCTCTTATATTCGCAGTCCTCATGGAACCATTGGCAGAGCGGATCAGAGGGAATGTAGACATTCAATGGATAAAAATAGCGTGCCAAGAACACAAGATAGGTCTCCATGCGGATGATGTTATCCTGGCATTCACAAACCCTATAACTTCCCTCACCCAGGCCAAATCAACACTAGCCCAATTTGGAAAGGTTTCATATTATAAAGTAAATAGCACAAAACCCAGCTACCAAGCATGGGAATAGATTCCGCAACTAAGCAACATATATTAGATTTATTTCCATACTGAAGGAACGACTACTTCTTTCCATATTTAGGCATTACCATAACTTGTCCTAGCTCATTTTTTGAGAAGGTATGCGAACTATCATTAATTAACTATATCCCACGAATACTAAATAATTTTCGTAAACCCTTCATATCGTTGGCCGGTAAAATTGTAGCAGTTAAGCTGATGATCCTGCCACGAATTCTCTACATCTTTAGGGTGCATTCCCACGAACGTATATCGGCTCGGTTTTCACGCCGAGCCGATATACGTCATCCTCCTTTGCAGGGGGGGAGGATAGAAGAGCCAGGAGCAGGAACTGAGCTCCCGCCCCCTCTCTGCCTTCTCTCCACCCCTCTGCACTATTGGCAATGAAAGGAGGCGGGACAGGGCGGGGCTGAGTTGCCCGAATTAGCCCCGCCCATGTTCCGCCTCTCCCCATTGCAAATAGTGCAGAGGGGCGGAGAGGAGGCAGAGAGGGGGCGGGAGCTCAGTTCCTGCTCCTGGCTCTTTCATCCTCCCCCCCCCCCTTCCCTGCAGATGAGGATAACGTATATCGGCTCGGCGTGAAAACCGAGCCGATACACGTTCATGGGAATGCAGCCTTAGAGTGGTAGTGATCCCTGTCCCTGCATCATTCCTAACAAAACGTCAAGTAATGATTAATAAATTCATTTGGGGAGGGCCCATGCCAGAATCAAATTCTCCACCCTCGATAAACCATACAAGCTAGGGGGCATGCGGGCTCCAGACATTAAAAGATATTTCACAGCCACGATACTTGATCAAATTAAGTAGTGGTGGGTTGTGTGATTGCCCAAAAATGGGTCTCCTTAGAAGCCATGTCACTAGGCATCCTGTGATCTCCCTCCTTGTTGCCACATTCCCTTGCAAGCATACAACCATCGGTATCCATTTGGAAGCAATTTGTTTCCACAAAAGCCATTTGGGTCCTGGTCTTGGGCCTCCCCCTGCGATTCCTCTCTTCCATCCTTACAGATTTTGATTTCAGGGTCTGGATATCTCTTGGCATTAAGAAAATTGGAGACCTTTATAAAGATAACTTGGTGATGGACTTCCCACAAGTAATCCAGCTGCCTAGTAAACTGGGGTTTGCCCACTTGTGACTAAGTCATGCTCTACAGTCTCAGGATGTACAGAATCCAGTATTTCCTAAGTCGGCTTTCACCTTCTACTCTCTACTGACTAGTTCCTCCAAAGGTATATCCATATTCTATGAGGATTCCTTCTCCACAGGCGCCCCCAAAAAGTCTCCACATATGACAATGGGGGAATTGGACCTGAAATGGCAATTTAGTTTGGAAGAGTGGACTGGAAAGGATGTGGGCTGAAAGGCACATACCTCCATATGTGGTGGGCCTGCCCAGCCTTGCGTTCCTTTTGTAATTTGGTCTTTGATCTTATTGTTACTGTAACTCGTTAGTCTGTGTCCCCCAACCCAGCGCTGGCCCTCTGTGTTGTAAATACGGGCAAGCTTGCCCCGTTTCACTCAGTTCTCTTTTCCCACATCATTCTACCTGCAAGCCTTGTGATTGCCAGGCATTGGAAATCAGCAGGAGCCCCTTCAATCTCAGAGGTTATCAATTTGGTTAACCAAGCATTCCACTTGGAAGAAATTTATTCCCATCGATACTCCATTAAATCATCCTGTCTGCCTCGTGGGCAACATGGTTAGACTACATCTCATCGAGTCCTCAAAATGAAGGGCACATGTCTGGATATCGTTTCTCTGGCAGGGAAGGTGTAACGCAGGGTCTGCTGGTAACAGATACAGTCACTATGTACATGTATTACTTATCCTGTACTGATCCTGAGTTACATCCTGTATTATACTCCAGAGCTGCACTCACTATTCTGCTGCTGGAGTCACTGTGTACATACATTACTTATCCTGTACTGCTCCTGAGTTACATCCTGTATTATACTCCAGAGCTGCACTCACTATTCTGCTGGTGGAGTCACTGTGTACATACATTACTTATCCTGTACTGATCCTGAGTTACATCCTGTATTATACTCCAGAGCTGCACTCACTATTCTGCTGCTGGAGTCACTGTGTACATACATTACTTATCCTGTACTGATCCTGAGTTACATCCTGTATTATACCCCAGAGCTGCACTCACTATTCTGCTGGTGGAGTCACTGTGTAGATACATTACTTATCCTGCACTGATCCTGAGTTACATCCTATATTATACTCCAGAGCTGCACTCACTATTCTGCTGGTGGAGTCACTGTGTACATACATTACTGATCCTGAGTTACATCTAGTATTATACTCCAGAGCTGCACTCACTATTCTGCTGGTGGAGTCACTGTGTACATACATTACTTATCCTGTACTGATCCTGAGTTACATCCTGTATTATACCCCAGAGCTGCACTCACTATTCTGCTGGTGGAGTCACTGTGTACATACATTACTTATCCTGTACTGATCCTGAGTTACATCCTGTATTATACTTCAGAGCTGCACTCACTATTCTGC
Source organism: Eleutherodactylus coqui (assembly GCF_035609145.1). Classification (NCBI taxonomy): domain Eukaryota; kingdom Metazoa; phylum Chordata; class Amphibia; order Anura; family Eleutherodactylidae; genus Eleutherodactylus; species Eleutherodactylus coqui. The sequence continues at coordinate 233,624,519 of NC_089842.1, forward strand.
TGGTGGAGTCACTGTGTACATACATTACTTATCCTGTACTGATCCTGAGTTACATCCTGTATTATACTCCAGAGCTGCACTCACAATACTGCTGGTTGCCACGTAAAAGAGGCAGCTAAGCTTCTATAATACAGGGGACAGATAATATTTCGGATGGTTGTGTCCTGTGTTTGGTGTACAGATAACACTTTGCAGGCACTGATGAAGCAGTGAATGCTGGGAGAATTCACCTGTGGAGACTGTATGTCCAACCATATTCATAGAATCTAATTAAAAAACTTCAGCTTAATGAACCAATTCTCACAGCCCATTGTGAGGATTGCTACTTTTTCTTGACCCAAAACATCTTGGCTCTTGCTCATATTGTCAAGCTACCTTCCCTAATCGCAATTTCATTACCCACCAGTATGTGGCAGCATAATTCTATTTATTTTTGACTCGCAAGTCAAAAAAAAAAGAAATGAGCTAAATGACAAATCCAACTCTGCTACATCTCAGTGCCCACATTACTTCTTTATTCCAGGTCCCTGAAAAAGAAGACCACATCGCTGTGCCCACCGAAGAACCTGAGGAACAGACACGCGCCTAGTTGTACCGGGATCTCTGTTTTTTGCTGTGAGCTGAACCCGAGAGTCCAATCCTCTCCACTCACTGGGAACTGGTGCTGCCAAATATGGCCTCAGATGTCACAACTGGAAAGTGGCACAGACTGGTGCCAACTGGCATAAAGAATTTGCCTCCGTGTTCTACAACTCCCAGGCATTGACTTAGCCCCCTGTGTCTTTAAAGGTCAAAACAATTGTTATTAACATAAAAAGGGAAAAAAAAGCAGAAAACATATTTTTACACTTTTGTTCTATTTGTATTATGTTTTTCAAACCTGAATATACAAAGTGGATTTTATACTAAAACTTGTAGTAAAGCACAACAATCTATCCGTGTATAAATATATAGTATATGTGACACTAAAGGGGGCCTCCGCCTTTAATTATTGTCCTACATTGGTTTTACGCTGTAGGGTAGAAAAAAAGTTTCCTATCACCTTGAAGAAATCAGGAAAGCGCATTCGTTACTGGCGAAGAAAGGTGAATTTAAGGGCTCTTTTACACGGAACGGAATATTCCGCAGGACGCTGTCAAACTCCACACCAAAATCCGCAGGTCTAAATGCGGATTTTGATGCAGAATTGCCGACAGAATTCTGAAATTTCGAATTATGCATCAAAATCCACGTTTGGGTACGTTCACACATTGTGGAAATTAGTGCAGATCTTCCATAGTGGAAAATCCGCACCAAAATCTGCATAATGCTAAGTTCACATTCAGATTCCGCCTCAAGAAACCACTTCAAAATCCGCTGCGGTTCTTGGTGCGGATTCACATACAGATTGTGCCATGTCAATGGGCAAAATCAGCGGCGTACCTAAAGGCTCAGGGGCCCGGGTGCAAAAGTTCAGCTCGGCCCTCCCTCCTCGCCCCGTATGTATGCCTGAGGGCCAATGTCCACGTAGATAGATATGAGACTAGGCAAGATAGATAGACAGACACGTAGAAAGACAGACAGACAGATACATACATACCCTGGTGCCTGGCCTACTTCTCTGCTCAGGAGAGCAGGTGTATGCAGTGTCAGCAGGAGGGAAGCAGCAGGGAGATGACATCATCCCTGGGCCACTCGATGCCTTGCTGTGCTGTGTCCGTGTGCCGGTAAGTCTGTGTCCTCTTGGCTCCTTCCTCCACTCCCCTCCTCTTCCCCTGTCCTCTCTCCAAGTCCTCCCCCCTCCCTTCTCCTACTCTCCTCCTGGCTTGTGCTGTCAGCCGGACCACACTAATTTAGCAAGCGTCCGCCGACAGTGCAAAGTGAAAGTGACCTGTATATGCTGAAGGGTGGCCTCTGGGCCCCCTCAAGTGCAGGGGCCGGGTCGCCATTGCGACCCCGGCACCCCCTGCCAGTACATCTATGGGCAAAATCAACATGCAAAACTCCAGGAGCATTTCCGCAGCAAGAAGTGACGTCACTAAATGGGGTTTGTTCACCCAATCGTGGTCCTGTGTAAGAGTGCCGGCAATCAGCCCACAAATGAGCAAACACAAATGAGCCAACAATGATGAAAGTGTTTGGTTTGGATGAGCGATCGTATTAAGCATCATTCATCCCCTGATCGATATTGTGGCTCATTTGTCTTTTGCGCAGGCCCATGGGGGACAAATGATTGTTAGTATGATCATGTGGCCCCCATACTTTTTCATCATTGTCAGCAACACATTCCATTTACATAGGCACTTGTTCTTTGTTTCCTGATCATCGGTCAAGGTAAAAAGGTTCCCTATAGTGTGCATTGGCCTGTGCAAAGGGCCGTTAAACGAGTGCTGATATCACCAATCACTGTTCGTCGTCTTCCTAAAATTATTTTAAATGGTCGTTACTAATTATCATCCACCATAAAGAAGAAAAGACGTAATGACAGGTATGTGCAGACACGGGCCGGGCACAGGCTCCGCCTCTCGAATGCAGAATCCGACCCAGTCGTGTGCAGCCGGCCTAATACCTGAATATCCCATGTAACCACTTCACCCCTGTGCACTCGAAGTACTAAGTAGATAGATTTTAGGAATAACAAAGCTATTAGCAGTAGCTCGCACATGGTTTCTACATAGCAACAGGAAATTGAAATATGTAGAACATGTATTGTTAAGATCCAAGGTGCTGGATCTTCTAATTAATCGGTGCAGGTTCTGTTGTGTAGTGCATTACTGCAGGTTAAGTGCCATTGAAACGAATTGGACTTAGCCTGTAGTACCACCCCAGGCTACTGTATAATGTACGGTGCTATTAAGACCGCCATGACAACATCTCCTGGCCATAACTTGTCTGTGTAATTTGACACACAGACATCTTTGGCTCCCTGCTTTTCCATCACCCTTTGGACTCATGTTCATAGGCGGGTTGGATTCCGCATGCAGGAATCCGACTCTGCCCATGGTCGAGGATAGTGCTTACCTGTCCGGGTCTTCACTGCAGATGTGTGCGGAAGTACCGGCTGGGGCACCGGCGCACATGCGCAGTAGAGATTTTTTTATGAAATCTCCACTGCTTTTCCACAGAATCCATGGCCTGTCCACAATTGACTTGCGGACGGGCCGCGGATTGGACGGTCTCCATTGAGTTCAATGGAAACCGTCTGTGCGGGAACCACAGCAAAATGGAGTATGCTGGGATTTGTTTTCCAGACCAAAAGGTCCGCAAAACACACCCAGATGCTTTAATTCAGCTGTGGACACCCATGTCTTCCTACAGGCAGCTTGAACTGCAGTTCCCACAATCCAAATTTGCCCATGGACATTGGCCCCTTCTGTGGCGACCGGGCGCAGACCTAGGAGGGGGATAAGCAGTGGGGAATAAGATGGTAGTAGTCACGGTACCTCTACTCTCCATTTCCTCTTCCACTGAACAGTTCTTACTCTTGAGTACTCACACTTAACATGTTTTCTCCTTCCCACCGCACTGGCTGTTCTCTTAAGGGCTTAGTAAAGGTTGTCTCCTTGTTCCTCACTGGTCTCTATCTCAGGAGTTCCTGGACTAGTCTGACTTTACTCCACCTACTCCTTCTTCTATACTGTCAGCTAACCCAATCTGAAGAGGAGACCTATTACACAATTCCACGCTGTGTCTGTTCCTGATACCTGGCTTAACACTCCCCCAGACTGTTGCTAGGTGACCTGTACTAACCAGGGTCTGGAGAATATTACCAGTAGACACAATACAGTAAGAAATTATGAACACTATAACAGCATAACACTTCACATTTATCACACACAGCATTAAACCTGATTTACCGATGACATCACCACAGAAGTGCTGGAGAACCCAACCCTGGGGTACTACATTTCTTCGTTATCTGCACCTCCACACAGTTCCTGCTTCTACAGTACCCAAGATAGTAATAATGGCATCTGTTGTACCCCACACAGTAGAACTGTTCCTATTTTGTGCCCCCTGTAGGCCCCACACAATAAGTGCTTCTTATAGTGACCCTCACGCAGTAAAAGTGCCCTGCTTAGCAATAGTGTGGAATAGGCCCCTCCCTGGCTCAGTGGGCCCTGGTATCTGCCTGGCCTTGCCGGGTGCTGACGCCAGCCTTGTTATAGGCACAAACATACAATCTCTGCTCGAGTGATTAGGAAGACCGCCATCAGGACCCGGACACACAGTCCACACAGGCCCCAGAGATTTTAACTTTGTCAACGCCTGAAGTCGAGGACAGATTGGGATACCTTAGACTTTCTTAGCAATGATTCCAAGATCTCCCACTTTCAGGTTGCCTGTAGGCGGTGGGGTCTGTAGACAGTCTACATCTCTTTATGGTTACACTCCACATTGTCTGACACCACTGGCGTAACAATAGGGGATGTGGTTGCACCTGGGCCCAGGAGCCTTACGGGGCCCATAAGGCCTCTCTCTTTTTTGATATATAGGGAACCCAGAACTATAAAGCATAGTTGGGGATCCTGTTACAGGTTTTGCATTGGGGCCCAGGAGCTTCAAGTTACACCTCTGACACTATAGCCTTCAACATATCCTTTTTAGAGGATGCACCATGGTACTTTGATAATACTGTATTTTAGGAAACTGCTTCATATCCAGAATGTAACATCCTAAAATTTAAGGAGATTTCAGTTTTGATCACGACAAGCAGGTTTCTGTGGACACTATCAAAAGGAGACTTAGATCAGCCGGCCTCTTCAGTAGAGTTGCTTGAGGAAACCAGATCTTTGACAGTAAATGAAAAGACTGAAACGGGTGTGGAAACCCAAAAATTTGACAGTAGAAGATTTTTTTAACTGTTGTGGTTGAACGAGTCCAAATTTGAGATGTTTGGGCACAATAAAAATATGCATACGATAATCGGCTAATGAAAAGATGATGCCCAGTTACGTTACACCAACTCTCAAATATGGTGGTGGGGTCCATAATGGTTTGAGGGGCATATTCGTATGGTGGAGTGAGTACACTGTATATAATCAATGCAATTCTTGGACCAAAGGGTATCACAAAGTCCTAGTTCACCACACAGTCTCTACAGGAAAAAAATGATTAGCTAGGGATTAATTATGCAGCAGGATAATGACCCAAAGCATACATCAAAGCTTTGCAAGAAGTATATGGTGAAGAAAGAAGAAGAGGGTTCTCTGAAAGTCATGGAATGGCCACCTCAATAGCTTGACCTAAACCCAATCAAATTTCTGTGGGAAGAACATGACCGCAATGTGAGGAACAAGTGTCCAACCTCTCAAGAAAGCCTTTGACATATATTACAAGCCTCATGGAGGCTCTTTGAACCAAATATCTTCCAAAATCTATTCCATAGGATATCGAGAAGAGTCAAGTGTTTTAAAGACTGAAGGTAGTGTCTTTGAAGAAAATAAGGTTTTCGTCAAAGAAAACGAATGACGATGTTTTTGTTTTTGTTTTTTATATTCTATGAATAAATTGAATATTTTCTTTTGATCAAATTTTTGTATTGTTCTTAAATGTTATGACCTTACACCCTAAGTGTTCATAGTGTCCAAAGGCTATTGACCAGCAGTATAAAAAAGACTTTAAATATTATTTACTGAAACAATCTTTCTATTATAAATTTTTTGTCTATTGTATTTTGGTAAAATGTAAAAGAAACTGTGACATACTTCATTAACACACGTTTCCTTTATTTTTCCTTCAGAGTAGGTATTTGTGCAGTAACACACCCTCTGGCCACTAGGTGGCGCTAACATATAGGGGCTTTGCTTTTCCAGTTCCAACTTTACAGGAATTTACGGGCAGTACTTGGGAGTTCCATCAACACCATGTTGTTTGCCTTCTCCCTAACAGCAGAGACCACCATCTAAGTAGATGCGCCAATTGGCCTAAATATTGATGGTTTGAAAGGGACAATAAAAGTGGCCCCAACTCATTCCTGAGGATCATCATCCCAGTAATGCTATGAGACTATGTTCATGCAGGTTGGATGAACACAGATTTTCAGACTGGACTCTCCCCACAGAAAATCCCCGGTATTTCCAGTAGCAGCACTATCGATGATATTTTCAGGATCTCGCTCATACTTTGCAGAAAAAAAATCTGCTATGGAATTCAAATCTACAATATGTCAATTTTAGAAGCAAATTTGCAGAGCAGATTCCATCTCTTCAAATGAAGGGGTGAATATCACACCTAATTTTGTGTCAAAATCATCACCAAATGGTGTGGATTTAGCACTGTGGATCTGCTCTCAGTTTCAGTGGGGGATTTGCCCCATTGTTGGCAACCTTTTACATACCAGTGTTCACAAATGGGATCATTACTTTTCATATTTTTTTAGTGGTCTAAATTTTTTTATAAAAAAAAAAAAAAATTGCACATTTTTGGCCTGTAAAAGATTAAATCATTTTTTTTAATTTTTTTAAAATAGAAATATTTCTGTGGTAAAGGAAGCTACTTTTTAAAGGAAAAGGACTCATGGGGACATTACCGCTATCTATATAAATCAGAGCTGGTTGGACCATCCCTGACTCATCAATGAATTTATACCATAACATTTTTTGATTTTTCGGGAGTGTTTTTTTGGAACCTACCCTCCCTATTTTGTATGGTAAAACAATGCTTAAGAATTCTGAGACATCAGTAAGGTAATTAGTTCTATCCTCAAGATGGCTGCCAACACTTACATGTCACAAATTCCTATTTTGAAGTTGTCTACGTCTTTGAAGAGATCCCGGATCACCACTGAGTCTGAAGAATAAGGGAATGTTCCCGCATCATTTTTCACTATGCCATGGGATTCCGTCTGAGGAAAGTTATGTCAAAGGTGCCGAAAATCCAGAACTGACTGGAATTGTTCACTGTCACCAGTGAACCGACACCATCTTCGTGTCTGTTTGACATGGTTTTCGTTATCTTTGAAGTATAGAATAAGCTATTCAGCTATGTTATGAACAGAAACCATGTCATGTGGACCCCAAAGTGGTGTCATTTTCATTAGTCTCAGTGAATGGTTTAGTTCGTTTCTGTTTGAGGGTTTCATCACGGTGCTGGTTTTGGCACGTGTGACATGACCCCCTAGATGAAATCCCATAGGGTAGTGAAAAACACTATGAGAATGTTCCCTTCGGGAAATATTCCACCAACATATAGTTCTAAAACAAAGATGGAAAATTGGTGAACGAAGACATGTGAATATGGTGTTTATATTGTGTTTTGGGTACTGACAAAATCAAAACATTGTGGGTCCTCGCAATCTCGACGCTTTAAAGTGACCGTCCACTCCAGAGACCAGAAAGAAGGAGTAGTATTACCTGCACCCTTCATGTGCACTGTTGTGCTTTGGATCTGCCAGTTCCTAGCCTCTTCTTTGGTCTTCTAAGGTGGGCACAGCTCCCTCCCACTACCCATCATATACTGTGCATTGGTAGTCTGAGACGCGTCATACTGCTTTTTTTTCACATGAGCACTGGTCAATCAGAGAGCACCAATACATTATTGAGGCACCATGTGCATTGGGTAGTCAGAGAAACACTGTTACCATCTTAGAAGACTGAAGAGCAGCCTGGGAAGTGGTGGATACCTTATGGAGGGCAGCAGGTAATATCACTCCCGACCTCCAGTCCCGGGACAGAAGGTTGATTTAAAGGGGATTCAAGAACATAAACAAAAACTTTAAAAGGGCTTGAAATGAAGAGATATTGAATATTCCCCTATCCCAGTGGCCCACTGTCCAGCGCTGCAGTCCCAGAAGAAGCACCGGGTGGTCACGTTCCAGACACTGTGCACGTGAACACTCTGCCAGTCACAAGCTTTAGCAGCCATTGAAGAGGCCTGTGAGTGCCTGTTCCAGGTTCCATGCAGTGGGCACCGGGGCTGCACTGCCCTTTTAACTTTTTTTGAGTCCTGGAAAACCCTTTTAGGTAAAAGTCCTCATACAATTTACAACTAGTCTGTTATGATTGGCCGAAAATCACATTGCATAAAGTTTTAAATACCCCCCCCCCCCCCCAATCATGCAAACTAACAGTCATGAGGAGGGAAGACTATTGGAAAATTGGCAGGCAGAAGCAATATATACATTTGCCAATGGTTATTTACAAAAAAAAGTATTTGCACCTCATAGTTCTGCTCTATGGACCCTTTTTGGGGGGAGTGAGGGATGGGGGTTTGCATGGAAAATCTAATTAAATCTTCACACCTCCCCTGAGAATGCAAGAGACTTTCAGCAAAAATTTTTGTCACTTCTCTCAACGCCTGATGTGTTCTGATGTTTATTGTGAGGAGAAAGAATGCTAAAATGGCATCACAAACCAGATCGTTCTGCTCGACCCAGTTCCTCTAAACTCGCTCAGCTGACAGGAGGAGATAAGAGCATTAAACTGGGTAAGATATCATTGCCCCTAGGAGCTTGCACTCTACACAGATAACCAGATAGAAAGTGACAGCTGGGATTAATATGAGCCTATTAAGAGTCTTTGTTTAACACTGATAAGTGTCAACCCGGCGCTGAGGTCAGGAAAGGGTTATAAAATTGTCATCTACAAATTAAATCCCACCCTTAAATGTGCAGCATTTAGTTCCCGCAAAATACGTGGGAATGAATAATATATATTTTCCCACATGTCAATTGGGATTCACGGAAGGGGTATCAAATAGGCATATGCCTTGTAGGAAGTGGGGGATGGAGATTCTAATAGACAGTAGCAAAAATACTCATTTTGCAGTGAAGAATTTTTTTTTGATTTTTCACGTTTTTTTAATAGATTTTTGAACTATTTTTGTTCCTTTTTTCAATCTACGAAAAACAAAGAAACAAAAATTTTAACAAAAATTAAACAAAAACACCATTACTAATGCTGATATAAAGAAACCTTTTTACAAGGATGTCATCATATATATGTTCAAGTTTATATTTTCTACAAGACAACATACACTTATTTCTATGCAGTGAGTGTGATTTGTGGTTTTGATTTGGTGGCATTTTACAGTCTATGGTAGCATAAGAAAATTTTTGAATGAAAGCCTAATATTTAATTTTTGTGGCTTTTTTGGCATATTTAGCCATTAGTAAAGGGATATACCTATTAGATTATGTTTTTTCAAGTTTTCACCCATCCACTAGATAGGGGATATTTGGCAAACTGGTGAAGGTCCAACCCCTTCGTCAGAATAGGAGTCCCAAAGTTCCACAAATGAATAGAGTGGCAGCCTCCATTCAATGAACTACCAGAAATAGCCAAGTTCAAGCACTCAGCTACCTCAGGCATTCACATTGAAATCAACACAGCCGCTGCTCTGTTCATTTAAGGAATTAAGGACCCCAATTCTAGCAGTTGGTGAAAGTCTCAGTGGTCAGACCCCACAGATCTGTCCATTTTTCACCTATCCAGTGAATAGGTGAAAAATTTAAAAAACATCAACTAACCAAGATACAGCACCTTTAATTGTTTCGGGTATTTCTTTTGCTTTTTTGCTCCCCTTACCGAATACCTTAAAGGGGTTGTCCCGCGCCGAAACGTTTTTTTTTTTTTTTCAACAGCCCCCCCGTTCGGCGTGAGACAAACCCGATGCAGGGACTTAAAAAAAAAAACGCACAGCGCTTACCTGAATCCCCGCGCTCCGGTGACTTCTTACTTACCTGGTGAAGATGGCCGCTGGGATCTTCTCCCTCGGTGGACCGCAGGGCTTCTGTGCGGTCCATTGCCGATTCCAGCCTCCTGATTGGCTGGAATCGGCGCGTGACGGGGCGGAGCTACACGGAGCCGCTCTCCGGCACGAGCGGCCCCATTGAGAAAAGAAGAAGACCGGACTGCGCAAGCGCGTCTAATCCGGCGATTAGACGCTGAAAATTAGACAGCACCATGGAGACGAGGACGCCAGTAACAGAACAGGTAAGTGAATAACTTCTGTATGGCTCATAATTAATGCACAATGTACATTACAAAGTGCATTAATATGGCCATACAGAAGTGTATAACCCCACTTGCTTTCGCGGGACAACCCCTTTAACTGCCCCCTCAAACGTGATATAATTTAAGAAGTGCACTACTACTGCCCATGTGAACTAGGCCTGATCAGTCAATAGGCATGTATCTACTTGATTGACTTTGGATACCCATATAACTGACAATACTATACATTCACTCATAGTAATATGGACGGATTCATGGATAGGATTTATTTAGATATCCCCTCTTCATAATGGAGGACCCTGGCTTCAAAGCAAACATATGGATTCCACATGGACCCCTTGATTAGTTGTGATTGCGAAAGGAACTTTGGATGTTCATTGATTTCAATGGACACTGCAAGTCTTCCAGAGAAGCTCTTCACAAATCGAAGATAGGGTGATTATAGGCAAACCCCTCTTCTTTTACCTAAAATGCTCTTACAGGACATTTAAAGAGGAGTTGTCTATAGCAGATGAACTCTTATAGAGGGTTTCGATGGAAAAACCACTAGGTATGCTTACACTTTTTAGTATTTGGCTGTTAAAGTGGTTTTCGGAGATAACCACTGAGGCCTGTGATTGGCTGCAGCCTGTAAGCAGAGCACCAACACGGTTAGGGCTTGTTCAGACGAGCGCTGTTGTTGCGCTTTTAGCAGGGCACAGACTGCATTTACAGTAGGAACCAATAGGTTCCTACAGTAGCATTCAAATGGGAGAATGTTAGGGGCGCTGAATCTGTGCACTTGACAAAAGTTGGGACATGCCAATGCGAATTCGCATGTCGGCTTCGATGTGCGGGAAAGATAGGACATGTCTCATCTTTGCTGCGTGCTTTCCATAGGTTCTATGGGAGCCTTGAAAGCACTCAGCACGCACCTCGGATCGTGTGAGCTTGTAGCTTGTAGTAGCCTGTTCACGCAATCTTTACAGCACTACAGCCACGATCTTTTCTCGCGGCTATAGTGCGCAAAAACAGCGCTTGTCTGAACGAGCCCCTAATTTGAGGTGTGGGGCTCTGAGAGAGGTGAGTATATTCATTATTTCTTTACCATTATCCGTAGGTTTAAAAATATATATTTTGGAAAACTCATTTAACCTTTTGCCCCAAAGCGCTGAATTTGAGAATCCACATGACACACCCACAGATATTTGATGTGTAAACAAATGACATGGTTCGTGGCTCAAAAAAATAATTTAATATCAGAGTTGGAAGATCTTGAACTTTTTGTTCTAGATGTTAAATTTTCACCAGACGGTGTAGAACACTGATCTATTTCAATTCATTCCAACTTTCTCACAGGGTGATTCACCCTATGAGAAAAGCTACCAGCAAATTAACTTTTTTGTCCCCACTTTATGCAAATAATAGATCATTTTCTCTGTACCACGACTCGGGGATTAATAAGGTAATCCTATCAAAGTCCATCTGCTGGTATTGTTGATTTAAAGCAAAAATAAACAACACCTTTCCTGGTGCTCTATCCACTCTTGGACATCATTGTACGAGATAGGAGGAACCAACAAGGAGAATGACTGGTAGCAGCTTTCCTGCTGGGACCGACAAGAAAGACATAAAAAGAATTTAAACAAACTTTTCCCAGTCAGTGGACAGAAAGGCCATTCACGTTGCCTTGTGTAAGTCCTCTGTCCCCTGTTTTCTTTATGGCGTCTCATTTTTATTCAAATGTCTTAGGGTTTCTAAAAAGGTGCTATTTCCCCAGTACAAATCCAAAGGTCACAGGCCTAAGAATAAGGTCATTCGGCCTGAATGGCCCTACGTGCATTGTCCTGTGGCCTTAGAAGAGGTCTTCCTTCACAAACATGATAAAATAATATGGAACCGCCTCTTCTATAGTCCCTCAGAGACTGTATGAAGAGACTTAAAGACAGAGATTAACAAGCCTTTAAAACCTACAAACATGGCCCGGAACAATGGGAAAGAGTAAATAATTGCAGTTTATTAGGGTCACCACCACCAGTTGTCATAATTGTTTTACAAGCAATGAAAGAACTGATTCCTACTGGTGAATTTGGTTTCATTTCTCGTTAGTGATTTCAGGATAATATCTAAATATATTTTTTTAAATGTCTTCAAAAATGGGTAATTTTTTGTATATCATTATAGACTGAAATGCTATGATTATTGTATGATAAATGCCGTTTTCTTCTAGTAATTATACAAAGTGTTTCATTTTTATACCTCCAGTAATTTGCGTAGATAGACATATCAACCAAAAATATTACAAAAAATTCCGTAATTTCAACTTGATTGTGTGGACGCACTTGGCTTTAAAGGGTTGTGAAATACATATGTCTTTCTGTACGTTATGGGAGTCAGTAAGTTCTATTCTGTGTGTAGATACAAGTCCAGGTCTTTATCCACCTCTGACAAAAATTTGGAGACACTTTTTGTAATATGGTCAGTTATAAGGTGAATGCCATTGATTCAGCAGGTAAGCAGACTATGGAGAGATTTAGTTCCAGTTCGAGAATTGGTGTCAGGGTTGATATATATTTCCTCTCTTCATACAAATAATACTCATTCAAAACATCTATAGAACGATTCCAAAAACAGTTCTTCGTTTTTTGGGGGGTTTTTTCATCCATTTATCATTTGCATCATTATTTCTTGATCACTATTACATACAAACCAAAAACACTTCTCCTAAATACACTGTCTACAATGCATGGTGAGGCCCCTTAAGCCATCAGTGTCTTGATCCCTATGAAAAAATATAGTAGGTATCGAACAAAGGTGTCTTGGCTACTTTGGCCAAAATTACTATATTGTATATATATATATATATATATATATATATATATATATATATATATATATATACACATATGTTTCCATTTAATATCAGCGACACGGTAGTGGTCGCTATGGCAGTCAACACATCACGTATTATTACGCTATCTATGGAGACGTCCCTCTCCCTCCCTTCCTAAATTTGTGTCACACAATAATGGTGAAGCTAACACTCACAAAAAAGACCTCCCTTTCAATATTGTTCCATTTTCTTTGGAGTAAAACATTACTTGATCATATCTGATAAATATCTAATTAGCAACTGTTAAAAACTTTACATCAGAATTTAATATTGTGGTTTTTCACATTTTTACATTACATATCATTTTGCATATTGCGCACTATACTATATTGCAATTTTTCAGGACAACTAAAAAAGTATAAATCGTACATTTCCATGATTTATGCAATATGGATTTTTTTATATTTATTTATACTTGGTTTTTATCCATGTGGGCAAATAAGTCAAGTAAAAGGCAGACAGACGGACGGATAGAAAGATAATTTTTATTTTATATATCATTTTTTTTACAATTTTGTATGAAATATATGTAATTTGACCCAGAAGTAAGCAAAAAAAAGCAAAAAAAAAACAAAAACAAATTGTAAATGAAAACTCAATTTTTATATATTTTTTCTCTGTACTTCTATACATTCCCAACAATGTTTCATCCAACAATAATACACCGCACATTCAACAACTGTGTTCAGTAATACACTACAAGATAATTGCTTGCATGGTTTCACTGAGAATGGTTCATTTTTTTCCTTAACGATAACATCAATTTTCAACTATTAAATAAAAGCAATAGACAAATTATTAAGTGCATCATTTAAAGTCACAGCACCTGTTAGAATGCAGGGCATTAAAAGCAAGCATTACGGAAAGTGTACAAACAGCTAAAAAAACACCCATTATTGAATTGAAAAAAAAAAATCTTCTGTGTTATATAAGAAAATTAAGTGAAACATAAATTCTCATACGTTTCTTCTGTGCGGCTATATTATCATACTGCATAATAATAATTAGAAAAAGCATTTTCTTACACATTTTTACACCTACAATGCCTTTAATTAGAAAATAAAACGAACTTTTAAACAATTTTTAACTTCGTTTCCACGAGATTCTGTAATAATATGGTTGAAGTAAAAAAAGAAACCATATATATACAAAAGATATGAATATATCGCATGTATGTATGTCTAATATCAGTATGCTCAGAATCTGCAGAATAAATAAATATATAATCTTCAAATATTTAAATATTATTTAAATAATAATCTTTATATTCTCCTCTTTATGAACAATACATCAAAATTCAAGTATACTAAAAAATAATCGAGAATATTCTTGTGTCCAAAGAAATAATTTATCACATTTCCTCCAAATATCAGCATTTAACTATACTTTTTTTTTCTTTTTACTTAAAGCTGCTTAGGATTAACCTTGTTAACACTAACAGCACTTAAACTTAGTTAACCTTGACTAATAATGCCTAATAATAGTAATTAATCATCATGTGTATTTCATAGCCCTAATAGATTCTTTTCTTTAAACAAATACTTTATCTAGTGCTAAAACAAATATTTTCTAGAAGATGTTCGAAAAATACTATTTTTGCCTTAAAAAGTAATCATTTTTCCATCAAATGACATAACATGAGCACTTTTATAGACAAATACCTTAGAATTGACTGCTTGGAATGACTTTATTGCATATTATTCTGATTACCAAAAATGATTTCAGGCTTCAAAAATATTTATGGTATGGGTGACCAATCACGTGCCGCTTATTTATGTGTGACATTGGTAAGTGCCCTAATTCTAAAAAGGTGCCTTTTAAAGCTGAACATGTCATTTTTAAGCGATACTTATGTATTTTAAATAGCTAAATAGTCATTCTAACACTAAAATAAATTATCCACTGAATACAAGAGCTTGTACAAAGTAGACGGACCATATTTTTATATCAGTATTGAGCAAAGTACAATATATCTACCTTACATGATCTTTGTCTTACTGTATGGTGGTCTATCGGTGGATAGAGAGATAGATAGATGGGAGATAGATAGATAGATAGATAGATAGATAGATAGATAGATAGATAGATAGATAGATAGATAGATAGATATTGGATAGATATTGGATAGATAGATATGAGATAGATAGATAGATAGATAGATAGATAGATAGATAGATAGATAGATAGATAGATAGATAGATAGATATGAGATAGATATGGGATGGATAGATAGATAGATAGATATGGGATGGATAGATAGATAGATAGATAGATAGATAGATAGAGAGAGAGAGAGATAGATAGATAGATAGATAGATAGATAGATAGATAGATAGATAGATAGATAGATAGATAGATATGAGATAGATAGATAGATAGATAGAACATAATCCAAAAAAGTTTTAGGTGAGAAACTACTCTCTGTATAGAAAAGTTAATAGGAAAAAATGGGGAATACTGAAAAAAGATTTTCAAGGGTCTCGTACATTTTCTGTACAAAAAAGACAAGAAAATGTATATGATAAGACGAATTTACACTTATCTTCAAATAAAAGTTATAGAAATGACTCTTGGCAAAATATATATTTGGAATGTAAACTTTTTGTTAACAACATTTATTTTCTTTTACATTTTAATCAAAGCTTAGATGTTTTATACCACTATGCTCAGAATATGCAAAGTAAATAAATCAAACATCCATCGGGAAGCCACCAAACAATATCAATAAATGATAAAGTCCTGGTGTAAATGTAATAAATAATGTCAAATATTTTTTAAAAAAATGAACAAATAGATAAGCAATCCTTCATATTTTCTAATAACATAATATAAATTGACCCATGGAATTATTAATTGCCCCGTAAATTGAATAATGTATATCTTAAAAAAAAAAAAAAAAATTTCGAACTGGCCTAAAAATTCTGAAGAAAAATTTTTTCAAAAACTCTAAACACATGCTGTTTTATAAAAAATGTCTGGTAATGAGCAACACTTTACAAATACACATAAACGTAATACGTACGCTAAATTCCAAATTCTTACACTGAAATCAGTGCTAGTTCATCTGCATTAGGAGAAGGTGCTAATGGAATTTATACAAGATGCCTTTATGTTCTTCACATTCCTACGTAGAAGCATACCGGCATTTTTTTTTTTTAGTCTAATTTAAAGCTATTTAAATATAAATATATTCGGAACACAGCAATTTCATAATAATAAACTTTGGGGGAAAAAACAAACAAAAAAAAAAAAGGTTATAAATCGCAAATATTTTTAGGTGCATATTCATACATGAAATGTCTATATGATGCATTTTGTGTATCATAAAGAAAGAACAGACACAGAAGAAATATATCAAAAGAGTAATTGAAAATTGGTCTTCCCCTAGGGGCATGCAAGGGGTTAATTTAGCTATACCTCTTGAAAAAGGCTCCATTTACTCAATTGAATATTACATACAAATCATGAATCCGTAACTAACTAAAGACTGTCCAGGACGGTAACATTTGATTTCCCCATGATTTGTTATCGTCTGCTGGCTTGGAATCAGTGTTGGATCTTCTTTTAGACGTAGATGTTGTCGACAAGGAAACGGTTGTTCTGCAAGGGATTCAGGCTGCAAACACATCATTTATGCCATGGGATCCTATTATTATGATCCCTCGTAACATGAATTGTTGTTTTGCTATGTAATGTAAGCTTTTGATATCTTTTTTTTTTACTATTTTTCCAAAAAATTCCAAAAAATAAGAAATTTTTGTAAATAGAAATAAGTTCTCTAAATTAGAAGAAAATGGCCAATCGTCCTCAAGCATGAAAAACAGTAACCTAATTTTCCTGTTAAAAAATAAAGAATACGATTTAGACTTAACTATTTTTTTTTTTTTTCGGTAGATTGCTGGGCCAAAAAGATTCCCACCTCATAAAATGTAAAATGAATTTGTAATTATATCGCCATACTCATTACTTCTCTAAGCAATGCATTTTTTTGTATCATGCTTCAAAAAAATAATATAAAAAATAAAATATATATAATATATATATATATATATACTGTTTTGCCTAGATGTTTCTTCGATGGATAGCTAGTAGCTACCAAAAATTTTTTTCTCCTCGAAAAAAAAAATCTGCTCCAATTCTGAGAAAAGATGCAGATGTGTTCTGAAAAATAATGCTGATGTGACCTACACTCCCATACTGTGCACAGGATTTCAAATTTACATATATGCTAATGAGACTATAATGATCAGTCAGACATGCATGACTGTAAGGACTCAATTACAATAAATGCATAACAGAGGGGGGAAAAAAAATCATTATTTTATTCCCACCCTTAAAAAAAAAAAAAAAAACATTCTGTCAGACAGACCACCCTTTCCAACATCTGCATATCATCTTTTTTTAAATATAATACGTATACTTTACGTATAAGCTACGTGGAGTATTCCTTTGTAGTTCATGTATCCTTACGCCATGTTACTTTCCCCTTCCTTCTCGCAAGGAGCTTCATTCGCATCTCCAGAGCAATCCCATTTTCTTGAAGAGCTTTTTCCTCAATGGCCACAGGAAGAAAAACAGAAGAAAAATATTCAATGGGGTTAAAAAAAAAAGAAGAAGACTTTCGAAGACATAATCTATGTGGAATGGAATTTTTTGCATCCGCCGTTGGGAGGTAAGCTTGTGAAACAGTCTATTTCTTGCATACAACAGGATCACGACATGACTATAGATATGGGTAGACATGGCTAGAGATAAAAAAATAGCATTGAAAGGCTTGTAAAACCACAGTGATAGTTAAAAGTCTTTTCTAGATTAATTTTATATATTCCGAAAGCAATATATGTAAAAAATGTATAGCATTATTTTAATAAAAAAATAGATAAAAAATTAATTGGCAAAAACTGTAAATTCGATAAACAGTATGCTAAAAAGAATTTTTTGGTTAAAAAAGGAAAAAGCAATCAAGAGGTGTCTGTAGTTAATTATAATTATATGCCTCTTAGCTTCCTTTCTGCTAATGAGCATTTTTTTAACAAGGTGGTGTGGGGGGGGGGGGGGGGGAGGATCACGTGGGTTTATAGAAGGCGTGCTTAAATCAGCTCCCAGGGAGTGCGAACAATATGAAAAGATTTGTCTGAACAAAAGACAGAGACACAAGAGGCTCAATTTATCCGACTCGGTGAGAAAATAATATTAATATAACTATAAACTAAGAGGGTAAAAAGAGAGTTACGCAAAATTAAAAAAAAAATATTTCAAAAGTAGTTTTTTTTAAAAAATGCTTTCATTTTGAAATCTGTTATATAAATGTACAATAAAGCTATGTAGATTTTTTTTTTTACTGCTTAGTTTGCCTTTTTCAGTGCCAGAAACACAACAGCAAATCAGGTTAAAGATAGAATAAAAATAGTAACATTTCCAAAATGCTCTAAAAATAGGAAAAAGTTAAAATAATCAAAAATAATCAAAAATACCAAAACTAAAATCAGACTCACCTAGACAGAGATGGATGTAGAAAAATCCGAAGGTAAAACATGCAGTCATGGATGACAACTTTGCAGAGGAGGATAAAGTCCTATATAATAAGGTGGTATATCCTCATTTGTATCAAATAACTAGACCAAGTAGACTTAGGAAGAGTAGGAGAATATAAACCCTCATCTGACTATCTTTCTGTCTTTCCTTTTTATCTATCCACTATCAGAGCAGAGAAAATATGGTGGACCCATTTGGCAGAAGCTGTTATTTTGAAGGCGTAAGTATGGGAATTGTTTATTTAGCTGAAAGGACCGACCATGCAAATTTTCTTGGCTAATTATGCCAGTATGGAAGTCTGGGTACTTCAAATGCATTAAAAAAACACACACACACACAAGGGTTTAGTCAGTGGAACAAAACAAGCGTTGGAATTGAAGGCTGGTCTATGGGAGAGAACAGGGTGTCTGCGAGGGCCTTTTGACAATGAACTTGAGACATCTCATTAACATTCAGTAGACTGCCTGTCAAGTTCAGGACGTACTGAGTTCCCAGGCAAGAAGACAGAAAGTGAATTCATTGTGCATTTTCTACGGACCATTAGTCCAACTTCCAAAGACGGTCTCAAAATGAGCCCTGGAAACCAGACGTAAAAAAATGTAGATTCAGACCTATGGGGATGGCAGTTTATACAGTTCTAGAAGAGGAAGGAACGGTCTGCCCAGCAATTGTCATATCAAGAGAATGTGGTAAACCAAGCTGTAAAGTAAAATAAAAAATTAGAAATTAATGCCCATTCAAAGGGACAATCCCACAGTGCTTTTGACATGGTAATAAGCTACCATGACCAGACTTTGATTTGAAATGTTAATTTCATAAGAGGCAAAGTCCCATAATTTACAAAAATGTTTGAAAAAAAAAGTTCAATGTAGGGAGTAAGCATTTCTATGTTTTTTCATACAAAAAATTGGATATTTTTGAAAACGGAGCAAATTATAATTCGTAGAGTGAGGGGAAGAGGAGGGACAGCACTATATTAGGTATCCATAAGCCACTCCACACCCCTTTTTCCTCTCTACCACTCCCCCTTCTTCAGTCCTACCCCAATCAACATTTTCTTTGGTCAAATCTGAAAAGAATGCAAGGAGGAGTCAGTGGATAAAGAAGTATTTATGTGAAAAGAGCCATGCTATGATTGTCT